>NC_030678.2:19934674-20137174 GCF_000004195.4 Xenopus tropicalis
GCATGTCAAAAAATTGTCAGGCGCAACAATTATTTGTCACGCAGTTAATTCTTCCACCCGTTTCATGAAACAATCCGCCAAATGGCGAAACGCAGAAATTCACCGCAGATCCATAGCTGGTGAATACTACCAATGTATTGTGGGTTTTATTTGTGTGTACTTCCTGATGGAACTCCCTGTGGGAACTGAAATGTCAAGACAGCTGGGTAGTGATGAGCGAATCTGTTCCGTTTCGCTTCGCCGAAAAATTTGGGAATCTTTTAAAAGATCCACGAAACAGCGAAAAATTTGCGAAACGGCGAAAATGTCACGCGGCAAAAAAAATTGCGCCCGCGACTATTCTTTTGTCGCCCGCGGCTATTATTTTGTCACCCGCGGCTATTATTTTGTTGCACGGCTATTCTTTTGACGCCCGCGGCTATTATTTTGACGCACGGCTATTCTTTTGTCGCTCGTGGCTATTCTTTTGTCGCCGACAGCTATTATTTTGTTGCATGGCTATTCTTTTGATGCCCGCGAATTTTTCCGTGGCGATTTTTTTCATCCGTTTCGCAAAACAATCCGCCAATAGCGAATTGCGGAAATTCGCTGCGAATCCATGCCTGGCGAAACATTTTGCTCATCA
The DNA here is from genome assembly GCF_000004195.4 of Xenopus tropicalis. Classification (NCBI taxonomy): domain Eukaryota; kingdom Metazoa; phylum Chordata; class Amphibia; order Anura; family Pipidae; genus Xenopus; species Xenopus tropicalis. The sequence goes on from NC_030678.2 coordinate 19,935,300, forward strand.
CTACAGCTGGAGCAATGAGTTGGATTCTGGTTTAGACACTGTCTGCACTGTGTGTTTTCACTTTGTCTCTATGGGCTTCCTTAGAGCACTAATGTATATATTCTTACCCCAAATTTGCTCTGTGGATGACTGACAGGCTGGTCCCTTGCTGTCAGTGAACATATTTACAAGGTGTGCAGGACAACAGATTGGCTTTCCACCTAAAATGATCAGGTGACATTAGTCTAAAGGTGGCCATATATGGACCAATTGCAGCTGCCGATATTGGTCCCTTGGAGCAATTCGGCAGCTTATCGGCCTGTGTAGGGGAAACAACAACTGGCTGAGCAATATCTGGTCTGAAATCGGCCAGATATCGATCGGGCAGGTTAAAAAATTCAGTTGGATCAGGGCCAAATGACCGAATTAGCCTAAATTCCCCCGATATCGCCCACCCGTAAGTGGGGCTATCGGGAGAAGATATGCTCACTTGGCAACCTCGCCAGGTGAGCAGATCTTTACGTGTATGGGCACCTTTACTGCTTCAACATTATTCAAATAACAGATATATATGGTATACTATTTTTAAGAGGCATTTTAATCACCCCAGTCACTATCCCTGTAGATTTAAGCATGGTAATTAATGTGGTTATATACCCATTTGAAAATGAGATGCACTGTCAAAGTTCTCCAGCTATCGACATCTAACATTAGTTAACCTTATGCTTAACTCACATTTATTTGCTTGTATTACTTTTTATGTACACTGTTGTTACTTTTTTCCATTTAAGATACCATAATGCAAATACTTGCAATTAAAATGCCTATAAAATAAATGCATCCGAGGAGATCATTATCTCCAATACACATTTGTTTTAACAACTTCTTTGACGATAAAATGGCAATGCAGTTCATACTATGGCTAGTTTAAAACCCCTATTGCAATAATTTACGATGCACCAATAGTGCAGGAATAAATCTAGGGAATTTAATTTAGTAATTTAATGGTTTGCTATATACAATGAAGAGTTCTGGCAGCATCCCGAGTAAATAGCAATGAGCTAGTGTGGTTACCATGTATCAGTAACAAGGCAGATATCAGTAGGGTTCTCAGATGCATTCAACATACTATCCAGTTGGGCACTGCTAATGAAAAATAATAAGGTGAAGCTTATATAACAATGTGCAGAGTATTGAACGTTACACTATCCTTTTTGTTGTATTGTCTATACTTATTTATAGTTGATCATTTATGGGTTCCAGTTAATGCTTCATACCTGTTTACTGGTGGGATATTTGACATGATACTTAACAAATTGCAATTTAACACCCTCCAAACCCTAGTTGAGAAAGAAGTCTCAGCTAATAACTGGTCAGACTGTCATTTGGTAAAGTTTGCATTTAGTTTTGAGCGAATTAGTGAAAATTTGCAAAATGCATTGAAGTCAAAGGGCGTTTTTTCAGTTACTTTTTTATGTACAAAATACACTGGAATCTATGGGCATTTTTTGCAGCAACTTTTTCAGCACTGATTTTTTTATGCACCTTGGAGACTATGGGGGTTATGTAATAAACAGCACTAAGTTTGCCCAGGAGCATTAACCGATAGCAACCAATCAGCAGGTAGAATTTAATGGTCACCTGTTTGAAAGCAAACAGCTTATTGGCTGATATGGGTTACTGCTACTGGGAAAATGTGTGCCTTATTCTACATATGGGGGAACGGGAGCTTTTCATGGTGACTTCATACAAAATACATTGTGCAAATAATTTTCTCTGATGGTGAGATGTGGAATTTTGCAGTGAATTTATACCTGGAGAAAATTTTCACTATGTATGCCTATTTAAGGCCGTGTTCTTGCTCATGGAATTTTGCACTTGGTCTTGCCGGTGGCTGGAAGACCTGAGTTTTATTTTTTTTTAAACAATAGCTTATCTGAAAGCAGTTCTACTGTGAAAAATAAAAATACATTTATTGATTCAAAAAATTTTTTTCAATAGATTACCTTTAGGCTAATGTCCCACCGGGAGATTTAGTTGCTGCGATTTTTAACAAGTGATTACTAGAGATTTCCACAATGGAGCGATTCTATTTCCCACAAATCCAAGCGTCATATTCCCCACTCACCATTAGAAATTACACTTGGTGAGGCTATCAAGTCAATGTTATAGGGGTTAATACTACTACTCTTTAAACAAACAATGTTGTAGAACAAATTCAACTTTGCTTATGTACAACCAGATCATGGAACACCATCAGAGATGTCTCTGCAGCCATGTAGTGACAATCGAAGTACTAAAAGGATCCTGCAACTGTGACTATGAAGATTTGGTATATCTAGTTGATAATAATTGATTACTTAACAAGTCCAGTTGCTAATGATCAATGCCTTTGGATTACAAAATCTACAATTAAAACATGCCTTAACAACAGCCTCAATGCCACCAGCAATTATTGCCAACAAAACTAACTGGTCTAATAGTGACCCATGGAGATATCTACAACTACAGGAATTTCTCAAAAGCATACCTACCCTGCATCAACCTCCTCAACCACTTACAGACCTTGAGTTTTATGCGACATGGAGAACATACCAAAGTATTTAGTATCCCTGGTATACAAAATGTATCCAGAAAAAATATGCTGACTTACCTTATTTTGTGCGAAATTGGTCTCAAGAACTACAGATTAACCTAGAAAAATCCTTTAGACTCATGACAAAATGCTCTATAAGTTATAGATTTCAGGAGAACTTTTATAAAATCCTATCATACTGGTACAGACCACTAACACAGTTACATAGGATGCATTTGATACGCAATAATAAATGTTGGACATGCAATGGTATCTGGTACTCTTGCCGTAGCCTAAAACTGTTTTGGAAATAAGTAGAAAAGATAAGTTGGATGCCAAATAGAACTTTATCCACAATTAATTCTATTGTACCATACAGATAAATCCGAAAAAACAACAACTACAACTACAACTAGCGGCAAAAATCCAAATTCCTAGAAAATGGAGGGACACCAATCCCCCCACAATAGAAGAGTAGATAGCAAGTGTGAACAAAATCTATTTAAAGAATAAATATGGGAGAGAAATACTATCTAGTATAAATAAATCTAAAGCAACTGTACTTGTTGTGTTGAGGATAAGGAAGATGTAATCTCTCCCATTAAAGAATAAGTAAAGCTTTTTTTTCAATCAGTAAAATTACTCTAAACAGCCTCCAGAATTACCTACCTTTGTCCCAGCATTCTCTCTGACCTGGTTCCTCAGTCAGAAGGCGATCTTTTTTTTTGCTTTGTTGTGCAGAGTGAAGCCCCGCCCCCCCACTTCCTGTTCAGGTCTCTCATCAAAAAAAAAAAAAAAACCCTGCTAATTCACAGACTGGCTCCTGCTGCCTCCAGGCATGCCCAGAAGGCTCTCCAGGTCACAACAGTAGTCAAATTGAAGAGAGAACTGAAGAGGAAGGGGGTCGGGGCTTCACTCTGCACAAGGAAGCAAAGAAAAATGATCAACTTCTGAGGAACCAGGTCAGAGAGAATGCTGGGTCAAAGGTAGGTAATTCTGGAGGCTGTTTAGAGTAATTTTACTGATACAAAAAAAAGCTTTACTTATTCTTTAATGGGAGAGATTACATCTTCCTTATCCTCAACACAACCAGTTCCAGTTAATGATGAGTGGGGCGAGCTGTCTCTCAGATCCCTTTTGTCCTAAAAATGATAACAATCGCTGCATCGACTTTTCAAAAGGGTCATATGTATCGTCTGTTAACAAGCTGAAAAAATACCACTAATAATTGCAAAGGCTAAGCATTGATCATCCGTTCTACGGACTCAATTGAGACGTGATAAATTTAAGCAGACTGGGGTCTGACATGTGTGTATTGGCTTTTAACACTGTGCGGCAAGGCCTTTCCCCTACAGGACCTCCATAGTCACAAGTGTCTGGAAATGGTCAGCTTTCCAAAGAAAACATCTAAGTATAAAAGAAAGCAGTGTGAGCTCCATATAGCTTTTCTCTATTAAAGGAACTCAGGCAAGCTCTTGCACTTTTCAATGGATTGCAGTTTAAAAACAAGCAGAAGATGCTGTGTTCACTCTTGTTTGGGAATTGCTTTTTTTTTTAGACTAAGCACAAATACATTGTACATGCACACCGGTATGGATTTGCCTCAACCTGTGAAAAAAGAAAAACCCTAGAAGAATTTTCTGCATGAAGCCATAATAAACAGGAAGCCGGGCTCTCTTAAAAACCCTGCTGTATTTGAAAATGTTCCAGAATGTACATTATTTACTGACTTAGCTTTCTGAACTTTTCTTTTTGGAGTCTGCCAAACAGTTACCAGCTGTAATAACCTTCGCTCAGTGAAATAAAAGTAGTTTAAGCAGCATTTTTTTGTATCTACTTTTTTTGGTGAGATATAACTGAGCTACAAGTGGTAATTTACTGTTGCCCTAGATACAAGACCTTAGAGCACTTGCTTTGAGGGCAATGACTGTGCTCTGTGCCTTTTCCCTCGGCTATTTTGTTCTAATTTGTGCTCAATTTTGTGAATTAAACATTTTACTGATTGGGGCACAATATTAAAATTGACTAGAACAAGGTATAAAGAGCCAAAAATGGTCATGCTTTGCACCTAGGGTTGCCACCTTTCTGACAATATGTTACCTGCAGTAGGGGGACAACCCCAAAAGGGGTGGTATTATAACTTAAAATAGTGCATAATGGGTGAAGCTATGACATGACAATAGCCAGAGGGTGGGTTATGGAGCACATCTAGGAACAAATAAGGTAAGTTCTAGGCAGATTGGGCAGATTGGCTGTGGGCCAGGGGCCAATCTTAAGGGTATTGCAAATTTACTGGCAACTGCATTGCCAATAAATTTGTAATACTAGCCCCAAGCATGGGGCTGGTGTTTTACCAACTGAGGCCGTAAAATACTGGCCAAGTGGCAACCTTATTTGCACCAGTTTTTTTGCTTTTCCTTCCTTGTTCCATAATAAGAAATGATGGCAACGTTTCTCATTTGATTTTCTAATCTATTTGTTACCCTGTCATATGGTTATGCAAGGAAAAAATGTTTAGGTATTCTATTAAAAATACAGGTATAGGACCCGTTATCCAGAATGCTCGGGACCAAGGGTATTCCGGATAAGGGGTCTTTCCGTAAGTTGGATCTCCATACCTTAAGTCTACTAAAAAATCAATAAAACATTACATTAATTAAACCCAATAGGATTGTTTTGCATCCAATAAGGATTAATTTTACCTTAGTTGGGATCAATTACAAGGTAGTGTTTTATTACTACATTTTATTATTTGATTAAAATGGAGTCTATGGGAGACGGGTTTTCCGTAATTTGGAGCTTTCTGGATAATGGGTTTCCGGATAAGGGATCCCATACCTGTACTGGGATTATTGTAAAGATTTACATCAGACATACTGGGTCAACACTAGAAAGTCATTCTGCCATGATCCAATTTTAGTATATGCTATCACCAAAGGTACAGTATAGGCTTGGGGACACATTGTTAGAAACTTCTGTTGCAGAGAAATAGTAATAAATTGCCCTTTATTTGAGAGAATGAAGGCTCAAATGGTGGTCAAGGAATCACTTAGCATCTTGCATGCTTCTGTTAGTTACACTGTTAATTTGTTTAGTAAGTTAACAGCCCTGATATGGCAGTGGTTGGCCGCTTGGAGAGGGGAAACCTTTGGTGATGGCCCCCTTAGCACATAACAAGGTTACAGATATATAATATATACGTGTGTGGGTTCTACCCTAATTGGCCTTTAGGCTGAACCCCGTTCTCCATCTATTGTTCTAGGCATCAGTACGGCCAACCCCACAGGGATAAGGTGTGCCTTTACATTTTTTGTTGTTGAGAAGAATCTGACTAAGAAATAAAAAACAAAATATGGGAGTGGGGGCAAATGATCATATTTCTTTGGTGTAAAATGTAATTCACATAATTCAAAACATGCACCACAGCCAATTTTTGTCTTGAAAAGGAGAGTATGCCTTATACGCCTTGCTCTACTTGTTTTAAGATAAGAAAAACAGCAATTCTGTCTTGCCTTAAGGCAAAGATTGTAGATATACCTGTACAGCCTGGATTAGAGCAACTGGCTAACAAGACACAATTAGTTACCCTTTTTCTGAAAGGTTAGCAACACAACTGCCTGGAAGGTCTTTGTTTTTCTTATCTTTGAGATAGAAAGGGATAAAACACGGAGCTTGTAAAATAAATACATGAACTATTAACCTGTAATGTGACAGAAAATAGCACAGCACATTGTACGAAACAAGTGCACAGTGTCACCAAATGCCTGTTTAGTTATAGGAAGAAATTGTTTGGTCTGTTCCATTTTGTAAATATAATATAATGTTATATATAGATTTCAATTTTAATTGAAAAAGAATAAAAAATCCACCAATAGAAGACCTTTTATAATCCACAGAACTGTCTACAACTGTTCTTTGCTGGTTGCCTGGCCAGGACATCTCTGTTTTGTTGCCTGACCGGTGCTAGTTAAGCATCCAACAGCCAATTGCAGATTGTCAGAAGCCTGAAGAGTGGGCAAGAGGACTGCCAATGCTCTAATTTTGCCCAGTTGGGCCCCAAAGCTGCAGGTTCCTTGGATAAGAAGTTTTTGGAGTAGTATTATATAATGAAGGTTTGTTCAGGGATTCTTGGAAAGACAGTTGCACTGTGAGGAAGCCTAACTGGACATCTACCTATTGGAGGTATTGAGGTATCTTTGATAAAACTATTAGGGGGTTATGTAATTAAAGCCCATTAGAAACCAACAAATCCATAGCAACCAATCAGCAGGCAGCATTTACTGGTCACATGTTTAAAAACACACATCTTATTGTTTGCTATGATTTACTGCAGTTGGACAAACAAGGGGCTGATCTAGGCTCTAAAATTAAGCAAAGGTCCTCCAATGTCATTTTTTCGGAAATTTTGCCGGTGCCGCGTGCTAGTTTAGGGAGACAGCGGGAGCTTAGGGAGCTAAATGCGTGGCTAAAGTCTTGGTGTAGGAAGGAAGGGTTTGGGTTCCTAGAGCACTGGGCTGACTTTTCTTTGGGGTACAATCTATACAGCCCTGACGGATTGCACCTCAATGGAAGGGGGTCTACTGTGCTAGGGGAGAGAATGGTTAAGAGGCTGGAGGAATGTTTAAACTAGACAAGGGGGGGGGTTGGTAAGCTAGATTCTTATGGGAGAGCTAGTGTAGATGGGGCAGTGGGACCAGTAAAGGGTTGTGGGGGAGGAGTGAGGGGGGCATATAGTTTATCAGATAAGGAGCTTCCATTGTTACAAGGGAAACAGACTAATTTTCACCTTAGCTCTAACTGTCCTTTAGCTAATGTAAGCATCAGAGGAAGAAGTAGTAATCTCCGCTGCATGCTGGCTAATGCGCGTAGCTTGTCGGGAAAAATAGGGGAGCTGCAGGCTATTGCATGTATTGAAAATTATGACTTAATTGGTATCACTGAGACCTGGTGGGATGGGGGATGCGACTGGGCTGTGAATTTGGATGGGTATACGCTTTTTAGGAGGGACAGAGGGATTAAAAAGGGTGGAGGGGTTTGTCTTTATGTAAAGTCAGATTTAAAGCCATGTAATAAAGACATTACCAATGAAAACGTTGAATCTCTTTGGGTAGAAATTTCAGTAGGGCTGAAGGTCACAAAGAAAATGATCATTGGTGTATGCTATAAACCACCACGTATAGATGAGGGGGATGAGTCCCAGCTACTTTTGCAAATGGAGGAGGCTTCAAAATTGGGTCAAGTTGTTATTATGGGGGACTTTAATTATCCGGACATTGACTGGAGTAATGGGGTGGCTAAGTCAGAAAAAGCTAGTAGGTTTGTAAATATGCTAAATGACAACTTTTTATTTCAGGTGGTTCAAGAACCTACTAGGAATGACGCTATTTTGGACCTGGTAATATCTAATAATACTGAACTTATCTCTAACATTTGTGTGGGTGAGCATTTGGGGAACAGTGATCACTAGTGATGAGCGAATCTGTTCCGTTTCGCTTCGCCGAAAAATTCGCGAATCTTTGAAAAGATCCGCGAAACGGCGAAAAATTCGCGAAACGGCGAAAATGTTGTGCGACGAAAAAAAATTGTCGCCCGCGGCTATTATTTTGTCGCGCGGCTATTGTTTCGCCGCCCACGGCTATTGTTTTTTCGCACGCTATTATTTTGTCGCCCGCGGCTATTATTTTGTTGCACGGCTATTGTTTCGTCGTCCGCGGCTATTGTTTTGTCGCGCCGCTCTTGTTTCGTCGCCCGCGGCTCTTGTTTCGTCGCCCGCGGCTCTTGTTTCGTCGCCCGCGGCTCTTGTTTCGTCGCCCGCGGCTCTTGTTTCGTCGCGCGGCTCTTGTTTCGTCGCCCGCGGCTATTATTTTGTCGCGCGCTATTGTTTCGTCGCCCGCGGCTATTATTTTGTCGCCCGCGACTATTCTTTTTTGACGCCGGCGACAATTTTTGGACGTGCGGCGAATTTTTCCGCAGCGAAATTTTTCATCCGTTTCGCGAAACAATCCGCCAATGGCGAAACGCGGAAATTCGCCGCGAATCCATGCCTGGCGAAACTTTTTGCCCATCACTAGTGATCACAACATGGTCTCCTTTGAGATAATGCTACAGAGACAGCGCTATAAGGGAGTAACTAAAATGCTCAATTTTAGACGTGCAGACTTTGCCAGTTTAAGGGCATCTCTGCAATGTGTCAACTGGGAAAGGCTTTTCATGGGGTTAGACACAGAAGGAAAATGGAACATCTTTAAAACATTGCTTTGCAAGTATACACAACAGTATATTCCCCTTGTAAGCAAGGAGAGGCATCGAAAAGCAAAACCTTTATGGCTGAATAAAAGAGTTATTGTCGAGGTTGGTAAGAAAAAACGTGCTTTTAGGGCATTCAAGTTAGCTGGGACAGCGGAAACTTTCATCAGGTACAAGGAAGCAAATAAAGCAGCAAAAAAGCTATCAGGCAAGCTAAAATAGAAATGGAAAGGGATATTGCAGCTAGGAGTAAAAAGAATCCAAAATTATGTTTTAATTATGTGAATAGTAAAAAAATGAAGCAAGAAGGGGTGGGAACTTTATTATCACGGGGGGGGTACGTTGGTTGATGAGAACGGGGAAAAAGCAGAAATTTTAAACTCTTATTTTTCATCTGTCTATACATCTGAGGAGCCAGATAATGAAGGCTTCCCTTTTAATATACCCAGTGCTAGTAATTTAGCTACTGTCGCATGGGTCACTCAGGAGGAAATTCAAAAGAGACTTGAACATGTAAAGGTAAACAAAGGTCCAGGACCGGATGGGATTCATCCCAGGGTATTAAATGAGCTGAGCGCTGTGATTGCCAAACCTCTTCACTTAATTTTTCAGGATTCGTTGAGGTTTGGCATGGTGCCGAGAGACTGGCAGATTGCTAATGTGGTGCCATTATTTAAAAAGGGATCTCGTTCTCAGCCTGAAAACTATAGGCCTGTTAGTCTGACATCAGTAGTAGGAAAGCTTCTGGAAGGGGTAATAAGGGATAGGATAGTTGAATACATTGCAGTTCACAATACTATTAGTTTGTGCCAGCATGGTTTTATGCGTAACAGATCTTGCCAGACTAATTTAGTTGCCTTTTATGAGGAGGTGAGCAGGAACCTTGATGCTGGAATGGCAGTTGATGTCATCTACTTAGATTTTGCTAAAGCGTTTGATACAGTACCTCACAGAAGGTTAATGATCAAATTAAGGAATATTGGCCTAGAACATAATATTTGTAATTGGATAGAAAACTGGCTGAAGGATAGAGTACAAAGAGTGGTTGTAAATGAAACATTTTCTAATTGGGTCAGTGTGGTTAGTGGAGTACCGCAGGGGTCAGTCCTTGGTCCTTTTCTTTTTAACTTGTTTATTAATGACCTGGAGGTGGGCATAGAGAGTACTGTTTCTATTTTTGCTGATGACACTAAATTGTGCAAAACTATAAGTTCCATGCAGGATGCTGCCGCTTTGCAGAGCGATTTGACAACATTGGAAAACTGGGCAGCAAACTGGAAAATGAGGTTCAATGTTGACAAGTGCAAAGTTATGCACTTTGGTAGGAATAATATAAACGCGAACTATCTACTGAATGGTAGTGTGTTGGGGGTTTCCTTAATGGAGAAGGATCTAGGGGTTTTTGTTGATAACAAGTTGTCTAATTCCAGGCAGTGTCATTCTGTGGCTACTAAAGCAAATAAAGTGCTGTCTTGTATAAAAAAGGGCATTGACTCAAGGGATGAGAACATATTTTTGCCCCTTTATAGGTCCCTGGTAAGGCCTCACCTTGAGTATGGGGGGCAGTTTTGGGCTCCAGTCCTTAAGAAGGATATTAATGAGCTGGAGAGAGTGCAGAGACGTGCAACTAAACTGGTAAAGGGGATGGAAGGGTTAAACCATGAGGTTAGACTGTCGAGGTTGGGGTTGTTTTCTCTGGAAAAGAGGCGCTTGCGAGGGGACATGATTACTCTGTACAAGTACATTAGAGGGGATTATAGGCAGTTGGGGGATGTTCTTTTTTCCCATAAAAACAATCAGCGCACCAGAGGCCCCCCCTATAGATTAGAGGAAAGGAGCTTCCATTTGAAGCAGCGTAGGGGGTTCCTCACGGTGAGGGCAGTGAGGTTGGGGAATGCCCTTCCTAGTGATGGGGTAATGGCAGATTCTGTTAATGCCTATAAGAGGGGCCTGGATGAGTTCTTGAACAATCAGAATATCCAAGGCTATTGTGATACTAATATCTACAGTTAGTATTACTGGTTGTATATATAGTTTATGTATGTGAGTGTATAGATTGGTTAGTATAGGTTGTGTGCTGGGTTTACTCGGATGGGTTGAACTTGATGGACAATGGTCTTTTTTCAACCCTATGTAACTATGTAACTATGTAACTATGATTTACTAATCCACGAATCCGAATGGGAGAAATTTGGATTGGAAAACGAACATTTTGCGACTTTTTCGTATTTTTTGCGACTTTTTCGTAGCTGTTACGACTTGCACGAATTGTCGCAACTTTTTCATAGCCATTACAAATTTCGTGAATTGTCGCGACTTTTTCATAGCCATTATGACTTTCGTGAATTGTCGCGACTTTTTCGTATTAAGCGATCGAAAAAGTCGCAAAATACCGATCATTACGAAAAAAACGCATTCGGACGCTTCTCGGACGTTCGTGGATTAGTAGATGTGCCCCTTAGTGTCTTTTTTTACATATGGGGGTAAGATTGTTGACTAAGGGGGGCATTTAATAAAGCTCGTATTTTTTTTTTAACAATTCATATTTTTGGCCATTTATAAAGTTACAGAACTGTGACAAATCTGAAGAAAAAAATATGCCATCTAGGTGCTGTCAAGGTCATGTAGAAGTCAATCAGGTACAACTGGAAGACCTTTCTTTGCTTCATGGTCTTGGAAGTTCAAGTTTTCAAGTTCAAGACACCTTCATTTTGGCGACAATACAAAAAAGTTTTGGTTTTTCTCAGTTTTTTATTCCGCTTTTTTGTTTGTGCTTCTTTTTAAAAGGCTGTTTTAATAAATTCCCTTGGCATTTGTGGTTTTAATGAAAGCGAGTTTAATCACAGTTTCAAAAACCACAAAAATGAGAATGCTTATAAATCTAGGTGGAATTCCAGATCCCAAAAAATAAGAATAACCTATGGCGATATATTAACCAATATACTACAAATCCTAAACATTCTTATTAGTTTACTGTGCACACACTGTATATTTATATTAAATACATTTTAGGCTTCTTGTTTCAGGCAACAGCAGAGAAAAAATTGCCATTTGTTTATGGTTTAGCAAATTTGCTTTAGGAATAGTACTATAAGCCATTATTTAAGGCTGCGGTTGGGTCCAAAGTGACTGTGCTATATCTATCATCCGAAAATGTCCTGTTGGTTTTTCTCTGGAATGTTTCTAATAAGTTGGATCAATCTCTTGTCCCCTAGAATTGCTCAAGTTTAGTGCGGATAAATAATGGCCCATTAAAGTCTCTCTTTTTTCCTACCTTCCCCACCATAATGATACATTTTCACTTTAGGGTATAGCGACAGCTACAGTAAAATTTAATGTAGTAGGCAATGCTGTCTATGTAACATGAGGGGCAGCATCTGGCATCACGGCATATTTCATGACAAGTGTGGCACATTCCTTTCCATCAAACAAAGAGCAAATGCATTTGCTGCCATTAAGATGATGACTCCTACGGAATTGAATCTAGAAATATAGCTGCCATTATTGTTTGTGCAACTGTCATACAGTTTTCTATTTGCCGGCTTGTGTGTGATGTATTTATCTCTAGGCTTTTAGTATCAGTAAATGCAAAATTCCTAAAACATCAATATATATATAAAGTGATCAATTTTTACTGTCACTGACAAGTTGTTAATCTCGAACAGATTTCTGTATAGTAGAAGCCTTTACACACATTATGTGAAAAAAGACATTACCTAGCTATTGCGCTATGTCTTACCACTTATTTTACAGATTTAAAAAGGTGTATTTTTATTTTACAAATATTTTATATACTTTTTTTCTCTATATATATAATCTATATTTACTTCCCAGAATTTGGTGGGGAACTAAATTCTCTTAACAGGATATATTTATAAGATTAAACGTTTAATATGTAGTATTAAAAATGTATATTTAACCAAATCTCTAGTGTTGATTTTATCACTTTATTTATCAAATATATATATTTATATAATTCAAGTGAAGCCCACAGTTTAAAGTCTGGGTGCACAGTCAAAAACGCATATAGAGCATATATACTCACCCATTATCAATATATATAGGACATTTGGGGGTTTTAACCTTGAACGTTGCAGGTAAAACTTAGTCCCTTTGCTAAATGTATATTGAAGCAATAGAATTCTTAATGAATCTGATAAAAGTGAATATAAGACTGGCCAGACCGGAGGTGACTGGGATATAGTTGGCCAGCTTGTATATATTGCAATATATGGGCAAACAATCCCTGTTTTGCTTAAATGGAAGGGCATTGCTTGGTAGCTTAATGCACAGAATTTCCTAATGTCCTATATATATATATTGGTAATGGGTGAGTATCTGCCATCACAACATGGCATTCCACAAACTTGTTGCCCTTATTTTTGCTGCTTTAAGTGAAAGCTCCATTCCTAAATTCTAATTGGCTGGCCTCTAGTTCTTTGCTCTTTTCTTTGTGAAAAAAGATACCGTTATCTGTCTTTAAAAGTTACCATAATTATATATATCATACTCAAGATGAGCCCTTACCAAGGACCTATATAAAGGCAAAATTATGTTTTCATCCCTCCGGTTTATGGCCTTTTTTATGCAAGATAACACTTTATTTGCTTTAGTAGCCACAAAATACACAGTGCCTAGAGTTACACAGCTTGTTATGCACAAAAATATAAATATCATTCTCAATTAAGAATACCCCTAACACACTTCCAATTAGTGTATAACTCGCATTTATGTTATTTCTACCTAAGTGCAGTTATCAGCACTTATTGCCAGTTTCATGCCCAGTTTTCCAGTTTATTCAAATTGCTTGGCAGCATTCTGCATGGATCTTATATTTTCTCCACAATTTCAGTATCATAATCAAAGCTGCTATTTGTTTTAGGAAAATGTAATGGCGCTATCGAACAGTGGGGATATATGCAGTACAAAGGTGTGGTATGGGTGGGGGAGATGTGCCAGTTTTTGAAAAGGACGACAAGCATTCCGGACTCTGAGGGATCTTGTAAAAACTCAAACTTTATTCCATCATGTTTAAAAACAAAGGCCTGACGCGTTTCGTGTGTTCGGGGCACTTAATCATAGGCTATGATTAAGTGCCCCGAACGCACGAAACGCGTCAGGCCTTTGTTTTTAAACATGATGGAATAAAGTTTGAGTTTTTACAAGATCCCTCAGAGTCCGGAATGCTTGTCGTCCTTTTCAAAAATTTGAAGAAATCTCCCTACAGCTGCGGGTTCGGGGCTGCAAGCACCCGGACCACCACGGAATTTTGGTGAGCATTCGTTGATTTCTTTGCCTCTGAGTTACTGGCTGATCATATCCAGACCCTAAGCGACTGACTCGGGGTTTCTACACCCGAGTCGAACTAACTGTTTGGTACTTATTTAACATTCTATTTACTAAATTGGTTTCAGCGGCCAGACTGAGCCTATTATAGCTAATTTGGTCGGCTGTTCGTTTTTATATATTGGTTCAATATATTAGTTATATTTCATTAATTTGATTTTTTTGCAGCGGGAAATTCAACATAAGCTTACGCTCCCAGAGCGTATATAATTTGTGGGGAGATGTGCCAGACTTATATACATGGTAGGAAAATGTAAGGTTTACATGTCTTTTAATGTAAAGAAAGTGTCTGTTGCATCCCATCAGCTTACAATGCCCTGTGCTTTGATCTCGCCCTCTCACCAGCCATAGGGTACAAACCATTGCTAAAGACTTGCTCTTCTCCAAATGAATGAAAACCAATCTCAGACAAGTTTGATATGCTATTTGAATGTTTATTCCTTTCTATATATTTGCTCATATGTGCCACCAATATAGAAAATGATAACACAAGGCTAGTGATTAGGGAATCACTGCACAAGGCCAATTAATGTAGGAAGGTATGTGGAATGAGCTCAAGCAGAACTGAAGAAGCTGCTCAAATGAGTAGTGAATAGTGATAAGTGAGCGAAATTCAGCATTTCACCATCTCACCATCTGTGAATTTTTTTCATGAAACAGCCACAAAATTTTGCCGCAAAAAATTTGCGGTTGCGTACAAACAATGTCTCGGTTGGCAAAAAAAAAAATGTTGCGGCCGTGTAAAAAAGTTGTGCTCGTCAAAAAAGTGGCTAGTGTCAAAAAAAGTCTGGTTTCACTAGTTTTTCGCTATTTCGCTAATTTTGAGACGTTTTCAAAAGTTTTCGGGGAAGCGAAACAGGACAGATTCACTAATCACTAGTAGTGAAACTTCTTCAATGATTACTCAATGAGTCCAGTTGCTTTTAGATTTACTTTTATTAGATATACCATGGCCTGGATGAATGAAAGCCTTCATAGCCAATACTGTACATCATTACACATTATTTTTCTCCACTTTTTACTAAAAAATAAATTGTTCGTTCTTTCTTTATTTTTAAAAATGGAATCCCTATTCCATTTTGCCCCTTATACTTCTTTACTGGCTCAGCTCAGTTTCAGAATTGAAAAATGTACAAGGAGAATTAGATTACCGTATATACTCGAGTATAAGCCGATCCGAATATAAGCTGAGGTACCTAATTTTACCTAAGAAAACTGGAAAAACGTATTGACTCGAGTATAAGCCTAGGGTGGGAAATGCAGCAGCTACTGCTAAGTTTCATCAAAATAAATACGAATAAAATTACATTAAATGAGGAAACAGTGGGGTATATGTTTTTAAATTTTTATTTCAAATAAAAACTGTAAACTAGCTCTGTAAGTGGAGGGTCAACAAAAACAATTGTTTTATCAACAATGATACCTTAAGAGTACTTAATCAGCAACCAAGCTAAAACACAAAGAGTTAAAATCCTTCAAAACTATATAAAGTTTATATAAAATATAAAGTGACATGTCTAGGGCAGAATGGGACAGGTGAGAATAGTAGATTAAGATGAATTTGGGAGCGGGCCATGGCACTGGAGGGTGCTAGTTTGGAGGGAACCGACTCGAGTATAAGCCGAGGGTGACTTTTTGAGCACATTTTGGGTGCTGAAAAACTAGGCTTATACTCGAGTATATACAGTAAATTACTTTTCCTATTCCTAAAATTTGCTCTGAACAATTAAAGAGGTAGGATAAAGAGCAAAATGAAACTGTTTTTTAATCTGCACTTTATGATACATCAAATGATAGGCGCTAGACGTAGAACACCATTCTAACACATGTCCTATTTATTGAGCTTATGTGGAACACACACAAATATTGTTCTGTCGAGAAAGAGAAGCAGCTTCATAGACATGACAATATACAGATAGAGTAGAGGATATTTTAATTACCCCCTTGGGATGCATCTTCCAAAGCAGTTATGAGACTGAACATCTAGATCTGAACTAGTGCACTTCTGATAATGCCGATCACAGCAACGTTGTAGGTAGATTACAATACCTCACTTCTTCTGTTTTTGTATTACTGAAGCCTGCAACAATATGGACCCTTAGAAAAAAACTTCTGACGGCATTTACATTCTCATTAGTGAATAATTAATATATTCAGCTTTGTATATAAAATGAATTTTGCAATTGTCATGACATATGAAAATACACCTGCTGAAATAATTGCGAGTCTCTTTACGTGTTGGCAAAGTTTAGAATTTTTGGAACATCAATGGCTGATTTTATTTGCTGCTTTTGCAAATTTCTGTGAATAATTTTTTCTTTCCGGATTTATCTTTTAAGTTTCCCTTCCTGTGTTAGTATAAGCCTATCAAAAGAATACTGGAGGAGATTTTGTAGAGAAGCATGCTGTGCAATATTATTCTTTTCTTTAGAAAAAGGCAGCAGCTGTGAATATCAGTGCTGGGAGAATGGTAAAATACTGATAAACTTTACAAAAGGTCACAGCCAATAACATAATTCATGAAAAAAGTGGGTTTTTGGATAAGCTTCTAAACTTTTATAATAGGGACTTCAATCTAGCAAATACAATTTTCGGCTTTCAGAACATATAATGTACAGTAGCATACTATACATTATTAACTTGACTAGAATATGATATTGTGCCACATGTAGTGCAAGCCTTTGAACAAGAGCCAAGGAGCAGAAAAAAACTTTTGTGAAGGAACAGAATATATATGTTTTATTATTTTTCATGTGAATATGGAATCAATTTTGTTACTATATAATATTGCTGTGCTTCATACCTTAATATTGGTCATTCCCAAGAGCAGACCTGTCTTTATGTAGGTACAAACAGGACTGTCTACCTTTACATGCTTCTTATGAAGCTAAGGCTAGCAAGGACCAAGGTCCTAAAAAAGAGCCTGTCTTCCTGATACGGGTACTGATGAAAACCCTAATTTACCTGATCCCCTTACTTGTATTAAGTAACAGCGAAATTGTTGCAATTCTTTTTCATGCAATTCTTTTGACGCAGGAGACAATTCTTTTCTGAGAGAGACAATTCTTTTGACACGCGAGACAATTCTTTTCATGAGAGAGACAATTCTTTTTTGGGCCGAGACAATTCTTTTGACGTGCGAGACAATTCTTTTGATGAGAGAGACAATTCTTTTTGGCCCGATACGCGAGAGACAATTCTTTTGGCGAGAGAGACAATTCTTTTGACGCGCGAGACAATTCTTTTGATAAGAGAGACAATTCTTTTTGGCCTAAGACGTGAGAGACAATTCTTTTGGTGAGAGAGACAATTCTTTTTGGCCCAAGATGCGAGAGACAATTCTTTTGGTGAGAGAGACAATTATTTTTGGCCCGAGATGTGAGAGACAATTCTTTTTGGCCTGAGACAATTCCTTTTGGCCCGAGACGCGAGAAACAATTCTTTTGGTGAGAGAGACAATTCTTTTTGTTACAAGACAATTCTTTTGATGCATGAGACAATTCTTTTTGGCGCGGGCGACAATTTTCAGATGTGTGGCAAATTTTTCACTGCAAATTTTGTTGCTCATTTTGCAAAAAAATCCGCCAATGGCGAAATGCAGAAATTCGCCGCAAATCCATGCCTAGCAAATTTTTTTGCCCATCATTACAATACAGTATATTGAATTATTTCATAAATTATTTTCAAGGGGAAAATAAGAGGGCATATTTAATTAACATGATTTTTACCTACAATGCACCATCTACCATAATTCCAGCGCATTTTTTACCAATTGATCAAAATGTATGCAGTTACATAGTAAGTTGGGTTGAAAAAAGACATACGTCCATCAAGTTCAACCATAATGCCTATATATAACCTGCCTAACTACTAGTTGATCCAGAGGAAGGCAAAAAAAACCCATCTGAAGCCTCTCTAATTTGCCGCAGAGGGGAAAAAATTCCTTCCTGACTCCAAGATGGCAATCAGACCAGTCCCTGGGGCAACTAAGAGCTATCTTCCATAACCCTGTATTCCCTCACTGGCTAAGAATCCATCCAGCCCCTTCTTAAAGCTATATAATGTATCAGCCAGCACGACTGATTCGGGGAGGGAATTCCAGAACCTCACAGCTCTCACAGTAAAAAATCCTTTCCGAATATTTAAATGGAACCTCCCTTCTTCTAAACGGAGTGGGTGCCCTCGTGTCCGTTGGAAGGACCTACTGGTAAATAAAACATTAGAAAGGTTATTATATGATCCCCTTATATATTTATACATAGTTATCATGTCACCTCTTAAGCGTCTCTTCTCCAGTGTAAACAGACCCAACTTGGCCAGTCTTTCTTCATAACTGAGACTTTCCATACCCTTTACCAGCTTAGTTGCCCTTCTCTGGACCCTCTCTAACTCAATAATGTCCCGTTTGAGCACTGGAGACCAAAACTGAACCGCATATTCTAGATGGGGCCTTACCAGCGCTCTGTAAAGGGGAAGGATAACCCCCTCCTCCCGTGAATCTATACCCCTTTTAATACAGCTCAAAACCTTGTTTGCCCTTGCAGCTGCTGCCTGGCATTGCTTGCTACAGCCAAGTTTATTATCTACAAGGACTCCAAGGTCCTTCTCCATTATGGATTTGCCTAGTGCAGTCCCATTAAGGGTATACGGGGCTTGCATATTTTACATCCCAGGTGCATGACCTTACATTTATTCACATTAAATCTCATCTGCCACTTAGCTGCCCAGATTGCCAGTTGGTCAAAATCCTGCTGCAGGGATGTCACATCCTGGATAGAATTGACTGGTCTGCAGAGTTTTGTGTCATCTGCAAACACTGATACATTACTCATAATACCCTCCCCTAAGTCATTTATGAACAAGTTAAACAAAAGTGGACCCAGTACAGAACCCTGAGGGACCCCACTGAGGAACTTATTCCAAGTAGAGAATGTACCATTAACAACCACCCTCTGTACCCGATCCTGTAGCCAGTTTTCTATCCATGTGCAAACGGCTTCACTAAGACCAATAGACCTTAGCTAAGAAAGCAGTCGTTTGTGGGGAACGGTATCAAATGCTTTGGCAAAATCCAAATAGATTATATCTACTGCATCCCCACTGTCCAGCTTCTTACTTACCTCATCATAAAAAGCAATTAAATTGGTCTGACATGACCTGTCCTTCATAAAGCCATGCTGATTACTGCTCATAATGCCATTCTCCACTACATAATTTTGAATGTGATCCCTTAACAAGCCTTCAAATAACTTGCCCACCACGGATGTCAAACTTACAGGCCTATAATTGCCAGGCTGAGATCTTACTCCCTTTTTAAATATGGGAATGACATTCGCCTTCTTCCAATCCCTAGGTATCATACCTGATGAAAGCGAGTCTGAGAATATCAGAAACAAGGGCCACTGTAATTCTGCCCCTAGCTCTCTCAGTACCCGAGGGTGTATTCCATCTGGCACAGGTGCCTTGTTTACATTTATCGTGTGTAACCCTTTAAGCACCATATCCTGTGCCAACCACTGTGTAGTTGGAGCTGAGGCAACAGTGAAGCTATTGGGTGGGACTTGGCCCACTGGCTCCTCTACTGTATACACAGAAGAAAAGAACTGGTTAAGCACATCTGCCTTTTCTGTATCCGCTGTAACCATATTGTTATTATAACTCAATGGGGCCACACCCTCAACCTGCATCTTTTTACTATTAATATACTTTAAAAACTTTTTGGGGTTAGTCTTGGCCTCGGTCGCAATGCGCTCCTCATTTTCTATCTTTGCCTTCCGGATTGCTGTTTTACAACACTTGTTATAGTGTTTATAATCATTAAACGCATCTACTGTCCCCTCTGACTTATATTTCTTAAAAGCTTTCCTTTTTCTCCCTATTAACTTCTTTACCTCAGAGTTAAGCCACATAGGGTGATTCTTAACACTTCTACTTTTTCTTATTAATGGAATGAATTGAGAACAGTAATGATTTAATATCATTTTAAATGACAACCATTTCTGCTCTGTGTTTTTATCAGAAAACATAATGCCCCAATCTATGCCCTGAAGCGCTGCCCTTAAGGAGCTAAAATTTGCCTTCCTAAAATTCAGTGTCTTTGTTGCCCCCGTGTAAATTTGTTTCCTGCACCAAACATCAAATGAAATAACATTATGGTCACTATTGCCCAGGGGTTCAACCACTTGCACATTTGCTATACGTTCTGGGTCATTAGAGATCACTAGATCTAGTATAGCATGGTTCCTGGTTGGCTCCTCACAACTTGTGACATAAAGTTGTCATGCAGGAAGTTTATAAACTTGTTCCCATTTACTGTCCTGGCAGTACTATTGCCCCAGTCAATATCAGGGTAATTAAAATCCCCCATTATTATCACTTGCCCCAAACTAGCAGCCTTTTCTATTTGCAACAGGAGCTGGGCCTCCTCCTCCTCACTTACATTAGGGGGTCTATAGCATACCCCTACAATTAGTTTGGTAGATTCTTTACTATCTGTGAGAAGCTCAACCCATAAGGATTCAGCTCCCTCTGTTCCCCCCATCACTTCCTCCTTAATATTTGCTTTAAATTCCTGCTTAATGAACAGACACACTCCTCCTCCTTCTATTGCCCCTGTCCCTCCGAAACAATGTATACCCCCCAATATTAACTGCCCAGTCATGTGACTCATTCAACCAAGTTTCAGCAATGCCAATCACATCATATTTCCGCTCCAACGCCAGTACCTCCAGCTCTCCCATTTTACCAGTCAGACTCCTTGCATTGGTAAACATACATTTAATACTGGTTCCGGCGTGAGAATGACGTGTAAACAACTTATGGGCCTCTCTGCCATTATCAGTATCCCGAAGCAAGTCTTCTCCCCCATTTTCCCTTACTATGCCCACTACCTCATCTATCCTGTCTACCACAGAATTTCCCGCTGCACCCTCCCCCCCCCACTCCTAGTTTAAAATCTCCTCCAGCCCTCTAGCCATCTTTTCCCCCAAAGCAGCTGCCCCATCATCATTGAGGTGCAGCCCATCCCTGGCAAAGAGCCTGTAGCCGATTGAGAAATCAGCCCAGTTCTGGAGAAACCCAAAGCCCTCCTCCCTACACCAATCTCTCAGCCACGCATTAATCTCCCTAAGCTCCCGCTGCCTTCTTAATGTTGCTCATGGCACAGGTAATATCTCTGAGAAAATTACCTTGGAAGTCCTCGCCCTCAACTTCGCACCTAGCTTTTTAAAATCGTTCTTGAGGACTTCCCCCCCTCCTCTAACTTTGTCATTGGTACCTATGTGTACCAAGACCGCCGGGTCTTCCCCAGCCCCTCCCAACAATTTGTCCACTCGTTCCACCACATGCCGAACCCTAGCACCAGGCAAGCAACACACAGTTCGGCATGTAGGGTCTTTGCGACAAATTACCCTATCCACCTTTCTAATAATTGAATCCCCTACAACTATAGCCTGCCTTCCCTTCCTAGCACTATTCCCCCCACCTGTATTAGAGGTGCCAGCTCCCAGGGTGCTCTGAGAGTCAGCCCGCTCCATACATGCCAGCTCAGAGCTGCCTTCCCCAGCATCTTCACCTAAAGCAGCAAATCTGTTGGTTTGTACAAGCTGTGAACCAGCCCCCCTACCCTTGCGTCCCCTACTGCCCCTCTTAACTGCCACAAATTTGTCTCCCTCATTAACCTCCACTGTCCCTTCTCCACCCCCCACTACACCGGCCCCTGCCAGTGGTTGCTCAGTGAGCCTCCTGTTCTCCCCCATGCTTGCAGCTGCCCTCAGTGCTGCCAGTTCCCCTCTTAGATTCTGCACCTCAGATTCCAAGAGGAAAACCCACCTGCATCTCTCACAAGGGAATGCTTGTTGTTCGATATAAATTGGATGCAATTGCACTGAAAAGTAATCATTTTCAGCATTTGATGTGGGAGTGATGTGTGCGCCCAATTCTATTGGTGCAACTGTGGTTGATTGTCTGGTTTCAGTATACTGAACGAGAAGGATAGATGTTTATGCAAGTGCCTTCTAGTTACCCGAGGGGTATCAAGTCAGCAATAGAGAGAAATAGAAGCCGCACACTCGCTCAAAATGTACCATTATTTTTTCAGCTGAGAGTCTGCTTAATAAATACATTTTAAAAACTACACCAAAATGTTTACTTTTAGTACGTTATAGAATGCCCTTTCCCTAGCAATGTTGCATTTCATTTTGGTTATTTATTTTCTATAGTTTTTGAATTATTTGCCATCTTTTCTGCCTTTTTCCAGGTTTCAAATGGGGAAACCAAAAACTATTGCTCTGTGAGGTTTTTTATTACTTATCTTTCTATGCAGTCCCTTTCCTATTCATGTTCCCATCTATCATTAGTGATGGGTGGAAAAAATTTGGCAGGCAGGGATTAGCGTTGAATTTCCATGTTTCACCACTGGTAGATTTTTTTCATGAAACGGGCGACTAAATTCACTGCGGAAAAAATCAATGCACAACACAAGAATTGTCGCATGTCGAAGAATTGTCCTGTGCGTTAAAAGAATTGTCGCATGCATCGTTTTTTTTACATGCGCAACTATTTTTTTGACATGGGCGTTTCGCAAATCTTTTGTAAGATTCACACATTTTTCCATGAAACGAAACAGGACAGATTCACTCATCACTAGTGATGGGCGAAAAGTTTCGCCAGGCATGGATTCGCGGCAAATTTCCACGTTTCGCCATTGGCGGATTGTTTCGCGAAACGGATGAAAAATTTCGCCTGGGAAAAATTCGCCGCACGTCCAAAAATTGTCGCTGGCGTAAAAAAAGAATAGTCGCGGGCAACAAAATAATAGCCGTGGGCGACGAAACAATAGCCGCGCCACAAATTATTAGCCGTGCGACAAAATAATAGCCGCGGGTGATGAAATAATAGCAGCGGGCGACGAAACAATAGCCGCGTGACAAAATAATAGCCGCGGGCGACAAAATAGCGCGAACAAATAATAGCGCGGGCGACAAAATAATAGCCGCGTGACAAAATAATAGCTGCGGGCGACGAAACAATAGCCGCGTGACAAAATAATAGCCGCGGGCGACGAAACAATAGCCGCGCGACAAAATAATAGCCGCGGGCGACAATTTTTTTCGGCGCACAACATTTTCGCCGTTTGGCAAATTTTTCGCCGTTTCCAGATTCCAGATTCGATCATCACTACTCATCACTATCTATTATTCAAACCACTGCCTAGCTAGGGTATATAAGACTCTAGCAACCAGAGAGCTGCTGAAATACTTAACTGGAGAGCTGCTGAACAAAAGCTAAATAACTAATAACCATAGGAAATAAAAAATAAAGACTAATTGCCGATTGTCTCAGAATATTAATGTATACGTCATACTAAAAGTTAATTTAAAGGTAAACAACAAGTATTTTTTTTTATAAAAAGGGGTATAACTAAAAATATCTGCCTTCCAACATATATGAGCCTTTATAGATTTTATTTTAAAAAGCTGGCCCATTGCCCAGTGCTTTTTAATCCCAGACTACCTTTACTTACTGCACTTAAAAGTATGTTGGGCAGGAGAGGAATGTGGGTGAGAAAGAGGAAACAATGCAATTTAATGCTTTTTCTGAATTGGCTTTTTTTGACTGACAGTTGCAGTTACTCGCTAAGAAATCTCTTTGAATACGTTGCTATTATGCTCGAAAATACTTCACATTTATTATACCGTAACGTAAAAAAAAAAAGAGAGAGAAAAAATATATCCTAATGTGCAGAAATGAGTGCCAGAGAGAGAGCTGAGTTCCTGCTGCTAGATCAATTTTTACATTTTTACAGTCCATTACTGGCAAATAAAGTAATGGTTTGTGACAATAAGTGAAGGAAATTGGAAATGCTTAATATACAGAATCATTTACATATTTCTCACACATATTCAACTGTATGATTTACCTTTGGAATCATTGGTTACGGTTCCATTAAACTAATAAGATGTGTTCATGTGAAAATGTTAAACAATAAAGGCTCTTGTGATTAAACAATCAGTGATTGGCTCTAATGGTCAAAAAGTAAATTAGATGCTAGGTGAAATTATTTTCATTTAGTTACTTATTTCTCTGTAAATTCAAGATGATATTTGTATACAGCAATATGTTTCAATACACAATGGGCAATACTAGTTATGAAGAAAGACTGGCCAAGTTGGGTCTGTTTACACTGGAAAAGAGGCGCTTAAGAGGTGACATGATAACTATGTATAAATATATAAGGGGATCATATAATAACCTTTCTAATGTTTTATTTACCAGTAGGTTCTTCCAACGTTTAGAAGAAGGGAGGCTCCATTTAAATATTCGGAAAGGATTTTTTACAGTGAGAGCTGTGAAGTTGTGGAATTCCCTCCCGAATCAGTCGTGCTGGCTGATACATTATATAGCTTTAAGAAGGGGTTGGATGGCTTCTTAGCAAGTGAGGGAATACAGGGGTAGGGGGGATAGCTCTCAGTACAAGTGAGGGAATACAGGGGCAGGGGAGATAGCTCTCAGTACAAGTGAGGGAATACAGGGGTATGGGAGATAGCTCTCAGTACAAGTGAGGGAATACAGGGGTAGGGGGGATAGCTCTCAGTACAAGTGAGGGAATACAGGGGTATGGGAGATAGCTCTCAGTACAAGTGAGGGAATACAGGGGTATGGGAGATAGCTCTCAGTACAAGTGAGGGAATACAGGGGTAGGGGATAGCTCTCAGTACAAGTGAGGGAATACAGGGGTATGGGAGATAGCTCTCAGTACAAGTGAGGGAATACAGGGTAGGGGAGATAGCTCTCAGTACAAGTGAGGGAATACAGGGGTAGGGAGATAGCTCTCAGTACAAGTGAGGGAATACAGGGTTAGGGGGGTATAGCTCTCAGTACAAGTGAGGGAATACAGGGTATGGGAGATAGCTCTCAGTACAAGTGAGGGAATACAGGGGTAGGGGAGATAGCTCTCAGTACAAGTGAGGAATACAGGGTAGGGGAGATAGCTCTCAGTACAAGTGAGGGAATACAGGGGTAGGGGAGATAGCTCTCAGTACAGAGTGAGGGGAATACAGGGGTATGGGGGATAGCTCTCAAGTACAAGTGAGGGAATACAGGGGTATGGGGAGATAGCTCTCAGTACAAGTGAGGGAATACAGGGGTATGGGAGATAGCTCTCAGTACAAGTGAGGAATACAGGGTTATGGGAGATAGCTCTCAGTACAAGTGAGGGAATACAGGGGTAGGGGGGATAGCTCTCAGTACAAGTGAGGGAATACAGGGGTAGGGGAGATAGCTCTCAGTACAAGTGAGGGAATACAGGGTTATGGGAGATAGCTCTCAGTAAAGTTGCCCCAGGGACTGGTCCGATTGCCATCTTGGAGTCAGGAAGGATTTTTTTCCCCTCTGTGGCAAATTAGAGAGGCTTCAGATGGGTTTTTTTGCCTTCCTCTGGATCAGCTGGCAGTTAGGCAGGTTATATATAGGCATTATGGTTGAACGTGATGGACGTATGTCTTTTTTCAACCCAACTTTGGTACATTGGGAGTTCCTGTGTAGTGGTGACACCTGGCATTTGTGTGTTTGTAACTCAAGTGAGCTATCAGATCTCATTTACTTATGGGTAGGTACATAAGTAAGGAGCACTCCATTGAGTATGTGCATCTTGCCACAGTGTCATGTAACCTGCCCTCTGTGTCTTGCACTGTATTGGAAAATCTAACCCAAAATGCTCACTGGTGCAAAGTAGACAGCTCCAAAGGCATCTTGTGCCTGCATACTCTGCGACTTGCAGATAACACACAAATAGGGGATATTTAGGTGATGCGCATTTAGACACCCATGGTCAAAGGGGAAACTTGTACCTAACAGTATAGAAATTGCTATCAGTGGCAACTGTTTGCTATTCATACTGAGAAAGGTGCATTGTGGACAAAACATGGTCATTTGCCCATGATTTTTTGCACTGTACAACTGGCCTCCCTTGGTATATGAAGCCTCCAATGAGATCCAATTTCATTACAGTCAATAGTAACTGACCAGTTGTGACACCCTGTGTGCAGTTTCCATTAGTATGCATGCACAGCTCTAGGGCTAACGTTAGATACCGGAACCCGACTGGATACTTAGCATTCAAATCCCACTGCCAAAGCGGTGCTTGAATGCTTCAGTCATTATTGTCCACCTAAGCTGAACAGTAGAAAAGAACATATAGAATCCTTGCTTTCAAAAATAAGCTTCTTTATTGCAATAACATTTGTAATTTGTATGAACCGCTCAGTCATTGCTATTTGAATTACTTGGTAAATCAATAGGCAATTTATTTAAACTAATTCCTTTGCGTTTTTTGCCAGTTTGTACCTTGATGCCTATTGACATAAATTTCATGATTTAAACTGTTATAAATCAGTTTGCCGTTTTAATTGCTGCTGATTCTCTTATTTTCATGCTGTTTAACACCTCTGTTTAAAAAATAGTGAAACCACCATATAACGTATTATTGGGAGAGATAAGCAAATTACATGTGAATTGGAGCTCTGATTGTAGATGTGGTCACTGTAGACCAATGAGATGATCCACATGATGTTACTCATCAATCAGGGCTCAACCCTTATGTTTTAGTTGACAATGGGGGAAAAGATAGCAGTGCCTTTGACATACCATAATATGTAAATACCCATAAGAAGCATCTCAATAGGAAATTACCTCACAGTAACCAAAGGAGACCTAAAGGAGACCTAAAGCTTAACAAAGAAGTAGGCTAAATATTCTGCACATTTTATGGGTAATTAACCCCTGGGTGCAAGTGCAAGAGCAGAAAGGGGCTCAAGAGTGCATCTATCAATGCTCATAAAAAAAGAAATCACTTGTGTATGAGGCAGGTAGGCGACTGGATGGAGGATGTGTAGCACTTTACTAGTGAAGTCAGTGCTGTATTAGCGAAAGAAGCCTCAGGTCTCTGAGCTCCAAAACAGAAAGCAGAGGCCTCTGGCTATTTGACACTCTAATGCAATGTACAAAGTCAAAAAACGGTCGATTGTGCCCTTTTTTTGCACTTTGCACGCTGCAATTTGTATTCACAAATGAGGCCTCATGTTTGAAATTCTGTAACACAACTTCAGTCCTTTAGTGATAAAGATCTGTCCTGTGGAAAATGCCCCTAGTAGTTTGCCATCTTCCTTTCTGCTGATTCATAACGGGCTCTGTGTTACCTGGGCTGAAGGACAACTCATGATAATGTGTATAAGAACATAAAAGTCAAAATACAAGGCTGATTTTCGCGTATGTTCGCAATTTGGATTCGCGTGGCGTTTTTCTGCTGCGTTTTTTCTCGGCCTAAAAACGCCGCACAAGCCACACATGGCGTTTTTCAGCAAATCCCGTTTCCATGGTGCTAATAGTGCGAAATAGCAAAAAACGCCGCGTATTTCCGCTAGGTCTGCCAGTTTTTACGCAACGCTGTGTCAACAAAGTATTTTTCAGAGACATTTTTGCCCTTGATCCCCCTCCTGCATGCCACTGTCCAGGTCGTGGCACCCTTTAAACAACTTTAAAATCAGTTTTCCGGCCAGAAATGGCTTTTCTAGGTTTTAAAGTTCGCCTTCCCATTGAAGTCTATGGGGTTTGCAAAGTTCGCGAATATTCGCGATTTCCGGCGAAAGTTCGCAAACTTTTTTGGAGAGGTTCGCTACATCCCTAATAGTGCCCAGGCCAGGATTGAACTCAGGACCCCAGCACTGCCAGGCAGAAATGCTACTCATAGAGCCACCATGTAATTCTGCAGGAACCCCTTTTCAGTCTGTGATAAATGTGCCCCTAATTGCTCTCACTTTGTCCAGTATTGCTGTTTATAAACTATAAAATATAGCAGAACTTACTGAAGCTTTTAAAGCATATTAAAACTTTCCATACGATTTCTAATACATAATTAGTCACTGACACTGTTTCGAACGTACATTTAAAAAAAACAAAAACAAACAAACAACTTTTATCTATCTGAGCATGATGAACGGCAGAAAGTTAATTTAAAAAAGATCATTATTATTTTTGAACTAAAAATAATACTATAGAACGAATGCTACAATATGAGTTTGTTGATAACGGTACATAACATAAGGGAAAGCGCTAAATGTTGAGTTCTTGCACTGCCGTTAGCAATCTGCTGATCTGAATATTGTATTATTATACATTGTGAGCAAACACACATACATTTTGCAGTGAATTATTTTGCAACAGTTACTCTAAGGGGGCAGATTTATCAAATTTTGGAATTGTGCCATTTCGGGGTTTTTCAAACCTCCACTAGACTGCCATTTTTGAAAAAAACGCGAATATTTCCCTATCTATTAAAGAATGCAAAAAAACTCCAAAACACAGATGCCAAAATGCATTCAAATGCGCATACCTCGAATAGTGAACTTGACATCACTTAAATAAAAAAAATAATAAAAGGCAAAAAAAATTGAATATCTTGAAGTATCGATGAGCAATTTTTTTTTTCCATCACGTCAAAAAAAGTCGTGGCTATGTAAAACCGGATGCAGTCGTGTCAAGATAGATGCGGTCTTACCAAAATGGCGCAGTCACGTCAAATTGGACACGGTTGCGTAAAAAAAAACACATTTTTCTGAAGTTTCAAAAATTTAAAAGGAAAAGTGAAAGGGACACAGAAAAATTGCCTAGGATAGCTGTCATTGACTACTACATAACCTTTACTTTCAGGTTTTTTACTTTCGATTTTGATGCATAATAAATTGCAAAAAATTGATTTTTACTAATCGTGGGAAAAAAATATTTTTGATAAATCTGTCCCTTATGGTTCTAATTAAAAATATTGGCAAACTTGTGACCAGTCTGGAGTGGAGCTAGCCAAATAGGACATTTAGGACTATGTATAATATTATCACTATATATAACTATAGATTTTCAGATAAACTCCTTATATGGCTCAATAGAGACTTAACTTAGCATAAGTAAAGGTGGCCATACACGGGCCGATTGTAGCTGCCGATATCGGTCCCTTGGACCTATTCGACAGCTTATCGGCCCATGTAGGGGCAGCAATGACTGGCCTACCCGACCAATATCTGGCCAGGTTAAAAGATTCAGTTGGATCGGGGACCACATTGGCTCGTTGAAGCGGTCCCTGAACCGACTGCACCCTTAACAGTCGTTATAATTCGATTGTTTGGCCCCAGGGCCAAACGACCTAATAAGCTTAAATTCCCTCGATATCGCCTACCCGTAGGTGGGGATATTGGGAGAAGATCCGCCCGCCTGGCGAGTATCCTTACGTGTATGGCCACCTTTACCAACATCCAAACTGTGGTGAATGGTACAATGGCCAATATGTATGCTCCCCATCTTACATGAATTGCTCCTGCCATATTTTCATAAGGCCAGCTGGACACAAGCTATCCTTTATTTATGAGAAAAGACTACAGCATAAAACATATAAATTACCAGTATTTTGCATTGTTTATTGCTTAGAATACAAGTATAAAGGTCAAAACCATGCAAGTGTAAAGGTCAAATTATACATTTAAAATTGTTCATAAAAATGTGTATTAAACTGTAAGAAGAAGACTGTGATGGAATGCTTTCCTGGTATTACTTATCACTCTGGAAGATGCTAGCTAACTATGGAATGACAATACATATAGACTGAAAGTCTCTATGGAGGCTAATGATAGTTTATTATGTTGTAGTTAAATATTCTCATGAAAGTATAGAGCGTTAAGTAATGACCTCATGTATTAAGAGTGTAGGGTTCCATTACACCTCAACTGTGATTGAGCAAAATGGACCCAATCATTGTGTGTATTGAAGGCACTCCTTAGGTACTTGCACTTAAATATGGTTCTCACTTGCTCCTCTTTGTGCCTGTTGCCCTTGCCCCCCCAGTCTATCTATAAACGCACACATTGTACCTATTGACACAGGGGAGTGTTACTGCCATCATGAAGGTGCTGGTAATTCCAGTTTTCCCTCTGAGGCCAGCATCAAAAGGCAAGGCTTCAATTTAACAGCAAGAGCTGGAAATTATGTGATCCCGACAACCTTACAATCAATTGCATGCCATTTATACAAACAGCAATTTTCAGCAATTTGCAATTTAGCAATACACAACTCAAGCTGATGATGCATTGTGGGTAAAAACATTTTGCATTCAGGTTAAATTCCCACCACTTCCCAGAGCTTGGTCAGGTTCTTCTGCTTATTTTGTGGTGGAGGCAACTGCCCATGAATCTATAATTAAGATGGAATTATGGTGGAAAATGCATGATAATATACAGCTCTTAATGCACTTTGTGTGTTCCACATGTTTTTGTAACTAACCTCTAATATGTTTAATATGTTTTTCTCCCTTAGGGGCACATTCATGAAAATGTGAGTTCGAATCCCGACTGGGATAAATTCCGATTGGATACGATAATTTCTTAAGATCGCAAATATCACTAATGTGCTTCCGAAAAAAATATATTAGTCACGATAATATCGTATTGGCGATCCGAAAGTCACAAAATTTTTGTATCCAAACGATCGTAAAATGCAGGAAAACCTTTCCGACTTTGATCCTTCTGTGCATAATTTTGGAAGCCTCCCATAGGAATCAATGGCACTCTGCAGCTCCAACCCAGCCCAAGGAAAGTCCTCCCATAGGGCTCAATGGCACTCTGCAGCTCCAACCCGGCCCAAGGAAAGTCTCCCATAGGGCTCAATGGCACCTGCCAGCTCCAACCTGGCCCAAGGAAAGTCTCCCATAGGGCTCAATGGCACTCTGCAGCTCCAACCTGGCCCGAGGAAAGTCTCCCATAGGGCTCAATGGCACTCTGCAGCCTCCAACCCGGCCCAAGGAAAGCCTCCCATTAGGGTCAATGGGCACTGGCTCCAACTCGGCCCCAAGGAAGTCTCCCATAGGCTCCAATGGCACTCTGGCTCCAACCCGGCCCAAGGAAAGTCTCCCATAGGGCTCAATGGCACTCTGCCAGCTCCAACCCGCCCAAGGAAGCCTCTCAGTAGGGCCAATGGCCACTTGGCTCCAACCCGGCCCAAGGAAGCCTCCATAGGGGCTCAATGGCACTCTGCAGCTCCAACCCGGCCCAAGGAAAGCCTCCCATAGGGCTCAATGGCACTCTGCAGCTCCAACCCTGGCCCCAAGGAAAGTCTCCCATAGGGCTCAATGGCACTTTGCCAGCTCCAAACCCGGGCCCCAAAGAAAGTCTCCCATAGGGCTCAATGGCACTCTGCAGCTCCAACCCGGCCCAAGGAAAGTCTCCCATAGGGCTCAATGGCACTTTGCAGCTCCAACCCGGCCCAAGGAAAGTCACCATACCGAAGCTTGAATGAATCCGAAACTTTCGTACTCGGCACGACAATGAGATTTTGTCTCACAAATGTTGTCGCAAAGTACGAAAAAGTTGCGAAAAATACGAAAAAGTAGTGCAGGTACGAAACAGTCGCTGAAAATACGTCAATCGAACGCTCGGAGCATTCGTGGATTAGTAAATGTGCCCCTTAGAGTTTGTTTTTGTGAGTAGTGATGGGCAAATGTTTCGCAAGGCATGGATTCGTGGCGAATTTCCGCGTTTCACCATTGGCGGATTGTTTCGCGAAACGGATGAAAAAATTTGCCGCGGAAAAATTCGCAGAGCGTCCAAAAATTGACGCCTGCGACAAAAAGATAGCCGTGCAACAAAAGAATAGCCATGCGACAAAAGAATAGCAGTGGGCGACAAAAAATAGTCACGGGCGACAATTTTTTTTTGATGTGCGACATTTTCGACGTTTCGCGAATTTTTCACCATTTCACGAATCTTTTGAAAGATTCGCGAATTTCCGGCGAAGCAAAACGGGACAGATTCGCTCATCACTATTTCTGAGTGAACACACAGTATTTTGGATACAAACAATACACTGAAGCTGTGAGCTGTTAATATGTTTAATATGTTTTTTCCCTTAGAGTTTGAATTTGTGAGTGAATACACAGTATTTTGAGTACAAACAATAAACTGAAGCTGTGAGCTGCTAATATGTTTAATAAGTTTTTTCCCTTAGAGTTTGAATTTGTGAGTGAATACACAGTATTTTGAGTACAAACAATACACTGAAGCTGTGAGCTGCTAATATGTTTAATAAGTTTTTTCCCTTAGAGTTTGAATTTGTGAGTGAATACACAGTATTTTGAGTACAAACAATACACTGAAGCTGTGAGCTGATAATATGTTTAATATGTTTTTTCCCTTAGAGTTTGAATTTGTGAGTGAATACACAGTATTTTGGAGACAAACAATACACTGAAGCTGTGAGCTGCTAATATGTTTAATATGTTTTTTCCCTTAGAGTTTGAATTTGTGAGTGAATACACAGTATTTTGGAGACAAACAATACACTGAAGCTGTGAGCTGCTAATATGTTTAATATGTTTTTTCCCTTAGAGTTTGAATTTGTGAGTGAATACACAGTATTTTGGATACAAACAATACACTGAAGCTGTGAGCTGCTGATTGCACAATTTGCAATGGGCAGGAGATAATGATAGGCCGAAGAAGCACACTATTTACCATTAATACCATTTAGATCTTACAGTTCTAGTGCGCGTTCGTAGTGGTAACAATTTCTCTTCATTTCTGTATTGTCTGCTAATGTATTCATTTTAAAAGCGTAGGGGTAACTGCATACAATAAACATAATCATTAAAATTCCATTTGGATTTGGCATGAGTCCTTATGCGGTGGTGATAATACTCATTAAATAACAGGTGCCAAAACAACCTGGGATCTGGACAGTGTGAGTCTCAGTATGGGGCCAACAACAGGTAGTTATATGGGTGTTCCTGCAGAGAATTAGCCCCGGAGTATATGGCCTCTCACAATTTGCTGTCTGTGAGTTCCCCATTAAACTCACCCCTCCTACGTAATACACCCATTACCAATAACACTCCATCGGCGAGTGCGTTCAGATCTTAACTTTCATCCCTTATCAAATGTGTTTTTGTGTTTCCAAAGACGGCATTGAAAATGCAGCGTCGTTCCGTTATAAAAAAACAGGGATTACTCGGTTTGCTTCTCCAGCCTTAAATATATCTTTTTTTATTATCAATAAAAGTTTCAATTATTTTTACTGCACCTTCATAACTATATCTCAAAATAGTTTCAGCTAGCATAAGCTACAAAATTATATGACTAAAATTTAAGATTACCAAATCCGGCACCGACAGCCCAGAATGAAGCCTGGAAGTCCTACAAATAAGCGACTGTAAAAGGAACAAGTTCAATACTTTACATAAAAGAATAAAATCCATCTTCTCTCCATGTGCATGTTTACAGATAATTTTCTTACCTCTGTGCATCTCTGCTAGAGATTGATGAGAAGCAACACACTGGAATCTTCAGATGAATTAACGTTCAGCATTATGACTATGCGAATGTGCGTGCCTGGTAAAAATAGCATCTTCTAACGCTTCTTTTTAAGAATTGGTGCTTTTAAAGTTAGGGGAATGTGCTCAGTAAAATGTATCATCTGAACATGTAGAGACATCAATTAAATTAAGGGGGAAAAGCGATGTTATTAAAAAGTTGAATTTCTGAGAACAAAGGATTGGGAATTGTGGGAAGTATCACTGTACATTATTCTGAGTGGGCCTGCATGGGCAATATATAAAATACTGTAGGTACATACATACTGTACATTGAGTTGAAAAAAGACCAGAGTACATCAAGTTCAACCCTTCCAAGTAAACCCAACACACACAAACGTATAGTGACCTGTCTATACACTCACATACAGATCCATACTGTCAGCTCCGTGTGCTCCGTGGCGCGTGTGTCCGCACGGGCGCGCGGCAGAGCCGGCGTAGATATGCGCCGGCGCGGTCGCGCGGGCGGAACGATGCCGCACATGGGCGCGCGTCTGAGCGTGCGCTACGCGCAGGCGCGGGCGCGCGACTAGGCGCGTGCGCACGGGGGCACGAGATTACGCACGCCGCGTATTGACGCACGTTGCGTATTGACGCTGCGCGCATGCTCCCTGCGGATTTAAGGACGCCCAGGCCTAACACACTTTGCGAAGTGATCTTTTGCCTGCAAATTGACACTAAGCGTTCCTGAATCCTCCTGACTGTTCTTCTGACTTCTGATTTTGGCTCGGCTTCTGGTTATTCTTCTGATCATCCCCTGGCTTGTTTTCGGACTCTGATTCTCGGTTTGACCTCGGCTTGTTTCTCGACTACCCCTGCTTCATAGTGCCTGTTTGCGTTACTACTGTACAATAGAGATGTAGCGAACTGTTCGCCGGCGAACTAATTCGCGCGAACATCGGGTGTTCGCGTTCGCGAAAATTCGCGGACTTTTGCCGATGTTCGCCACTTTGGGTTCGCCGCGTTTTTTTTTGGCGCCGCGTTTTTTCGCCTTGGTTTTCCCGCCACCGTTTTTCCGCCGCGTTTTATCGCCTATGCATATACATAGGAATAGCTTGCGTTTTTTTTTTGGCGTTATTTTTTTGCGTTTTTTTTTTTTTTTTTGCGTTATTTTTTTGCGTTTTTTTTTTAGGCGCTTTTTTTTGGCGTTTTTTTTACAAGTATTTTTCTGAGAAGTTTATGCCCTTGATCCCCCTCCTGCATGCCACTGTCCAGGTCGTGGCACCCTTTAAACAACTTTAAAATCATTTTTCTGGCCAGAAATGGCTTTTCTAGGTTTTAAAGTTCGCCTTCCCATTGAAGTCTATGGGGTTCGCAAAGTTCGCGAATATTCGCGAGTTTTGGCGAAAGTCCGCGAACGGGTTCGCGAACATTTTTGCGCGGGTTCGCTACATCCCTACTGTACAAAGACTGTTTGTTACCGGCTTCCTCATCAACGGCACTACTGCTATTCTTCAGCTGGGCTTGTTACTGTTTCCACATCCGGTGTTCAGGTCCAGTGGGAAGCGCAGGAGAGGCTACTAATCATCAGACTACCGTGATACCTGATAGTATCACTTCGCAACGTGTGTTAGGCCTGGGCGTCCTTAAATCCGCAGGGAGCATGCGCGCAGCGTCAATACGCGGCGTGCGTCAATACGCGGCGTGCGTAATCTCGCGCCCATGTGCGGCATCGTTCCGGCCGCGCGACCGCGCCGGCGCATATCTACGCCGGCTCTGCCGCGCGCCCGTGCGGACACACGCGCCACGGAGCACACGGAGCTGACACATACTGACCTATCTATCCACTCACACTACAGCCCACACCTGGCCCTATCTATCCATCACATACAGACCCCACACTGACCTATCTATCACTCACATACAGACCCATACTGACCTATCTATCCACTCACATACAGACCCATACTGACCTATCTATCCCCTCACATACAGACCCCATACTGACCTATCTAATCCACGTCACATACAGACCCCGACTGACCTATCTATACACGGTCACATACAGACCCCTACTGACCTATCTATACAGCTCACCATTACAGACCCATACTGACCTAATCTATCCACTCACGATACAGACCCTGGACCATCTTCCACTCACATAGACCCATCTGACTATCTATCCACTCACATACAGACCCACTGACCTATCTATCCACTCACATACAGACCCATACTGACCTATCTATCCACTCACATACAGACCCATACTCACCCTAATCTATCCACTCACATACAGACCCACACTGACCTATCTATCCACTCACATACAGACCCATACTGACCTATCTATCCACTCACATACAGACCACACTGAACCTATCTATCCACTCACATACAGACCATACTGACCTATCTATCCACTCACATACAGACCCATACTGACCTATCTATCCACTCACATACAGCCCATGACCCACCCACATACAGACCCAACTGACCTATCTATACACTCACATACAGACCCATACTGACCTATCTATCCACTCACATACAGACCCATACTGACCTATCTAACACTCACATACAGACCCAATACTGACCTATCTATCCACTCACATACAGACCCATACTGACCTATCTAACCACTCACATACAGACCCATACTGACCTATCTATCCACTCACATACAGACCCATACTGACCTATCTATCCACTCACATACAGACCCATACTGACCTATCTATCCACTCACATACAGACCCACACTGACCTATCTATCCACTCACATACAGACCCATACTGACCTATCTATCCACTCACATACAGACCCACACTGACCTATCTATCCACTCACATACAAGCCCATACTGACCTATCTATCCACTCACATACAGACCCACACTGACCTATCTATCCACTCACATACAGACCCACCCCACCACATAAGACCCTACTCTATCTACCACTCACATACAGACCCACTACTGACCTATCTATCCACTCACTATACAGACCCATACTGACCTATCTATACCACTCACATACAGACCCATACTGACCTATCTATCCACTCACATACAGACCCATACTGACCTATCTATCCACTCACATACAGACCCATACTGACCTATCTATCCACTCACATACAGACCCATACTGACCTATCTATCCACTCACATACAGACCCACACTGACCTATCTATACACTCACATACAGACCCACACTGACCTATCTATACACTCACATACAGACCCACACTGACCTATCTATCCACTCACATACAGACCCACACTGACCTATCTATACACTCACATACAGACCCATACTGACCACTGACCTATCTATGTTACTGACCTTCCATACACTCTTTTTTTATAATATTCATGGTATAAAACCAGGGGATATAAGGTACAAGGGAATCCTTGAGACATTTTTAACATTATTTGCCTCATGTTCATGTAGGCAAGTGACCTCGAGAGTAGTGGAGGGAAGCAGGGCAATAAAAAGCTAGGAGGGCTGGCCCCCATTTCTCTAGTTAGTGGTGGGCTTTGGGGAATTACGGCGTTAGAGACTAAAGGGTGGGCTCCAGAGTTATCAGTTGGTTCAAGCAGGTGGAAGACCAGGAGTACAGCAGCATTCCTCTTCCTTTTTCTATTTTAGCTAGTTGGGCCACAGGGTGACTTTAATGGGCATTTGGCAAAATAAGTTGATGACTGGGTAGGGCTAGGGAGGGAGAAACAGATCCAGACCACAACTGCCTTCCCCACTGCACCCATATATGATTGGCAACTTCCCCTCATCCTCTCCACCCCACGCTCTGTAATTCTACACCCTTACCCATGGTCACTGCTCAGACAGAACCCCTCTTTCATGATGAGAGCGAACTCTCTTATGATGCTGCCACTGGGGCATGTACCAGTGTCTTGGCAGGGTAAGGACAGCTAGACCGTCTTGGCAGGGTAAAGACAACTAGACAGCATGACACCACTGTGGATAGTTGTCTGGACAAGTAGCTCAGGTCTTCAGGATGTGTACCTTAGCTGGAACTAATACCTGCGTCTTAACTGTGGTCCTGCACTAAGGCAACAATTCCTGTAAGGAAGGTTACTTCCAGCTAATCCCTTCTGGTTGGAGCCAGAAACTGCTCTTTCTATCTGATTTCACTCTCACTTTCCTAGAAAGTGCCCTTAAGTGTGTTCTACTATTTTAGCTATTCCTCGATTACAGGGTCCCTGTTCCCCGACTTCACTAGAGTCAGATGGTTCTCTAGGGTATGATGACTTACTGGGGCCCTGTTGAGTCAACAGATGCAGCAAAAGAGGAGGATCCACCCCTTCGCTAAGCACTATATTAGAGTGAAAAGGGAGTGGGCTACCTTTAAACCAATAAGGCCCAAAATGCAAATGGTAAACTAGATACATGGATATTTGCCCAGTAACAGGATAAAAAAGAAATGGTAGGGATTAAAGCCATAGGGACATATTAACCCTGTGGGTCCATACAGTAGACTTAAAGTATAACGATCCAAATTACAGAAAGGCCCCTTATACAGAAACCCCAGGTTCCTTTTTTTCTTTTCTTGCTTTCCTTCTTTTCAGGGTGACTACTAATTCCCTGAAGCATATTGGAGTGACTTCAAATTGCTGTTTTTACCTTCTTCTGGATAAGCTAGCAGTGAGGCACATTTACTTATTCAACCCACCTACTGTTTTACTCTGTGGTAAGACCACTGCAAATGGACACAATTTTGTGGAAGTCCACCTGGCAACCATCACAAAATGGTGGCTCATGGGAAAAGGTGTATAAGGACAATATTTACTGATATATATTCCCAAATATTATATCCCATATAGATTGTAAGCTCTACGGGGCAGGGACCTCCATCCTCTTGTGTCTTTGGCTTTGTCTTTGTCTTATTGCAACTATTTCTTTTATTTGTGTTTATTGTACTACTTTGTATTTATCTATTATCTTAATAACCCCCTGTTTGTATTAATCTATTCTACTGTACAGCGCTGCGTACATAAGTAGCACTTTATAAATAAAGATATACATACATACATATATATTCCAGATTCCAGTTTGGTAAGATACTTTAATAGGTCACTTAATATGATATTAAGTATCTGTTAGTGAAGTATTCATTCTGCTTTCCCTTTAAAATGTCTTCTTTCTTTCTAAATAAAACATGCAATCTGCGTAATCACGTTATGCTCTAATTATGTAATATTGTACTGTAGATAATTACATCTGAGTTTTAATATTATTGTCAGCAGGTTCTGTTTGCGTCATATGGAAGCATTATAAAACAGTGCCTTTGCCACATGATAACAAGTGTGCACACAATTCTAATCTAATAGTAAGACCTAGCATTAATAATCCCCAAATCCCCAAGCAAATGGATATTTCATTCTTAGTACAGTGGGTTATTTCGTACGTAGAGGGGACACCACCTGAGACATTACACTAATGATGATAAATAACTTAGTGTTATAGAGATAAAGTTAGTGAGCTTTGAAAAAGACATAAATCTATCAAATGTCTCTATATGTAAATTTATGGAAAGGGGAAAAGTCCAGGAAGGAAACTACCAAGTATTAAGGGAATTTGTAGAATTCTAAATTATTCAGAGAAATCTAATGTTAAGCTGTAACCTTAATAAAGTAAAATAACAATAGCATATATATAACTTATAGCTGCATGTTTTTATTCTTGATGAGTAATTTGTTCTTTGGCATTATTATCATTATTATGCCCAATAGAATGTGTGCTCCATTCATTACCCATAGATTCTAGTTGAGATAATTTCATTTCATTCTTTATTCTTTTTTTTCTTTAATTATTGCCGCTGTAGGTGCTGAATTTGATATGTGTAACGTTATAATAATAAACTAACTAAACTGAATTCTCTTAGCACAGGTTAGTGAATGCCATTTGGAGATAGGGAATCAGACACAGGGTCGGACTGGGGGGTGCAGGGCCCACCGGGGCTCCTGCCCCAGGGGCCCTGCAGGTGCCCCAGCCAGCCGTGTTCCCTACCCCCCCCAGGGGCCCCCCTAACCCCCCGCAGGGCCCCCATCCGACGTCTTCCCCGAGCGCATATCATTTGAACGCGACAGGGGAGGAACAGTCAGTGGGGGGGGGCAACAAGGGTCGGACTGGGCCGATTTTTCCCGGTGGCTCAGTCTGACCCTGATCAGACATGAC
Organism: Xenopus tropicalis; assembly: GCF_000004195.4. Classification (NCBI taxonomy): domain Eukaryota; kingdom Metazoa; phylum Chordata; class Amphibia; order Anura; family Pipidae; genus Xenopus; species Xenopus tropicalis. The sequence continues at coordinate 19,975,002 of NC_030678.2, forward strand.
AGAAGTTCACTCCATCATTCCACCTGTCCTAGAATAGCAATAATTGACGAGGAGGGGGTGGAGCTAGCTCTGTTGCGAGTAGAACAGCTGGGGACAGCTTGCCAGGGTCAATTTTCCACTGGGACAGAGACTGAAACGGGGTCAGTCAGGGTCGGACTGGGCCTCTGGGACACTGGGAAAAATCCCAGTGGGCCCCGGCGGCCCAAACCCGACCCTTGTCAGCGCTCGCCCTATTCAACCGCTCCTCTCCTGACACATTAAATTGTCAGGGGAGGACGTTGGGTGGGGGACCCTGCGAGGGGTCGGGGGGGATTAGGAGACGTGGCCCACGGGTCACCTGCAGGGCCCCTGGGGCGGGAGCCCCAGTGGGCACTGCATCCCCCAGTGCAACCCTGGGGTCAGTTCCTCTGAAACGAGGACTGATGGTAACCTTACTTGACATATTGTTCCAAACCAGAAGCTCCAAACAAACCCCCACTATACTGGTCACAGTAATCTGTTCCTTCAAAAAATATGAATAAATACCATTTTTAGATGTTGAAATCCAGCTGCAAAACAGTTCTTCTGTTTAAAATCTTGGCAGGGAAGGAGGGACTAAAACACTGATGTTACAAATTGTAAAAACTCCTCCACAGCTTACAGACAGCATGCAGGAACTACATAACCCACAATGCATTGCACTGTTACTTACCTTATTGACATCACGTGTGCAGGAAATCATGGGGTTAGGAGGACTCAGGCTGAAGGCAGGATGTTTCAAAGCATATTATTACATTAATAATGATGAAGAGGATGCATTTTTTTTAACTTATGTTTAATGTATTGTATATTGAAAAGTTGCTTAATAAGCTTAAGTTGTGTTTGGGTGGAGTTCTCCTTTGAAAGCATTGTATGAAAACATAATAACAGATTTGCTTAACAACAACCACAACAGTTTAATGACAATTCCCATATAAGTATTGTTTTCTGAACATCTAACAGTTTATGTTGCAAATGGAATAACTATTTTGTACTTTGTGTAGAAATATGCTTTTGAGATTGAGATACATGTAATTATTTCATATATAATGAGATTTTATTTTATTCACGATGTGCTTGTTTTCTGATTTACTCTCAAGCTGAGCAGCACACTGAGAGACAAATAGGGAAAGGAAAGGATTTCCCACAGAGTTAATCTGCGTATCATTTATACAAATACTGCCCAGTATGTATTTATTGTTATCAACGTGATCTAAAGCTTGTAAAATTATTTAAGTCTATTATATTACATCTAACAGTGGAATATGGTGCATATACTGTACCTGTCAAACATTTTTTAATTACCTCAATGTTGCAGTTTTATGACAAATAAATGGAGAATTTGCAATGTATGCACTGCACGGTATAGTGTAGGAAGTAGGAAAGGGGTTTGGGTAAGACTTACATTTAGTGATGGGAAAATAATTAGCCAGGCATAGATTTGCAGCGGATTTCCACGTTTCAACACTGGCCTATTTTCTTGCGAATTGGTCTACAAAATTTGCTGCGAAAAATTTGCCACGCAACAAATAATGGGCACACACATAAAAAAAATGTTGTTTTTTTTTGACACAGGCAATAAGGACAACCAGGTTGGGATAAAAACAGGCCAGATTTTATAATAACAATCGACATTGTATCAACATTATATCCCCACCCGGAATGCTTGCCCACCGGAAGACCACCACCAACTGGGCTACCTGCCGTGCCGGCCGCCTGTCACAGGAGCAACAGGTGGGCAAGTGGGAGCAGGTAACCATAAAACCACCGTCCTTGTGCCTAAAACTGGGGCATAAGCCCCCACCCCTGGCAAGCATTACTCTGCAGCTGTGACAATAAGGCATCCGTATCCAATCACAATGCCCCCTCACCTCATGTTGCTTGTCCTCTGCTCCAACCGGAAAAGGTAGGAACTTCCTTCTAACACGTTCCCTATACCCCATTGTCTCCTCCTTCTGCTTGTTAACTTCCTATTCCGGCCATCCAGCAGTTAACCCTATACTGCCCTTCCCCATCTCTATCCCTTGCACATGCCTGACCTTCATCACCCAGTCAAGGCCCTTCCTTTTAATAAGTCTGAGCCCCATTTCTGGGAGTGCCAAATATAAATAGCGATTGGCTATTTAATAGGCCCTATTTAGACTGGCAGCCTCAATCACTATTTATATTTGGCGCTCCCAGGAATTGTTTAATGCTTGTGTTGCTCCTCAACTCTTTTTATATTTGAATGTGACTCAGTGGTAAAAAAAAAGTTGGGGACCTCTGTGTGAACGGTGCCTTTTATTACTTCTTTAAACCCAAAATGTAAAAGCAAAAATTATTACAAGATTATAAGAAAAATCAACATTAACTGGAAAGTTTACCCGAATGTTTTTACTGTTTGGCATTGGTGAAAAATGTTGAAAGAAAAAGAACGCATTTTGAAATATTTAACTTGTGTGGGTGAAATATATTTTTTGCAAGCTGACCTGTTTCAGTCAGCGTGTGGAACATTGTATTGGCATAGCATGAAGGCACAAACAAGCTAGGATGTCTGCTGGAGGATTCATGATATGTTTCAAAAGAGCTGGTCTCGAATGATATTTATAGCGTGTTGCATTCACTGTAAATGAAATGCTTTTACAAATCCACTATGAAAGGTTTGTATTTTTTTTTTATTTTTGTTAGATTCAGACGTGATGGTTACTGGTTTAAAAAAAAAAGTAGATAAGACTAGCTTACAGTTTTCAGTAGATAAAGAATAATTCATGCATTTTCTAAAAGATTTATATTTACTGTAGCCTAAAATGTGCCACTGATCCCTTGGACACAGAACTGGGACTTTGATGCAGCTTTTTCTATGTAGTGAAAAAAATATACATTTGTATTAAACTACAGTTTTCATAGACAAGTTTCCAAAAGTTATGTTACTTACTTCCGACTTGCCACTGCCATTTGCTGGCGGGTTTCTATTTTCCACGGTAGGTTATCCTAATCCCAAAATGAAACCACTTGCCTCTGCTATGTATTCATTGGTCTAAACCATGAAACCAGTTGCTGCAATGCAGGACTGATAAGCACAGTACGAAGGAATGAGGTCAGGGACAGATTTGTTAATATGGCACCCTGGGGCCGCCGCCTTTCCAAGATGCCCCCACGTCCATGTCCTTTTAACTTACATGCGGAGCAGTGGGGAGAGGACGCGCTGAAGTTTTCTGCATGTCCATGCCCCTTTCTCTGTATGTGAGCAAAGTTTCAGTGCGGCTTGGGCGTCAATGCTCCCCTAAATTTATGCCACCCCAGGCCCAGCCTTACCACAAATCCAGGCCTGAATGAGGTTCTGGAGAAGACAGTGGGGGTTATTTATAAAGTTTGTGCAGTGCATATTATTTTTGCAAATGGTTGTTTGCACATTAAATGCACCAGTCTTGTCCAGCTTTATAAATATAGGGGCAGGGCAAATACTGTATGTTCACTATGGGAATAATTCTGCACTGCATGAATGCACACATGACTTCCAATGATGACTTGAATTAAAAGAAGAACAAGGTGTGGAGATTGCAGGGTATTTTTTTTCACAATACATATTGGTTAATTTATAAGTTTTATAAATAATATACCTTTCCCTAAAATAAAACTGTCCAGTAGTGATTGGCAACTTATTGTCCAATGTATGGGGCCAACTTATGGACCTGCCAATGTCTGGATAAAAGTTGCTAGATTTCTATAGGACTGGTTTGTATATCCCATCAGATGAGTAGTGCATCAACACTTGCATGTGGTCCACATCTGTCTGTGTAGGTCCCACTAGATGATCCTATCTTTAGCTCTAGGGTCAGTAATTGTATCAGCTTGATTTGGTCAGCACATGGGTGGCCAAATTAGTCCCAGATTTACTGGTTTGTTAACCTTTTGGTGGTCACACACCTTGCACATGTGTCTGTAGGGGATAGGAAAACTATATAGGCAAAAGTATATTAACCTGTTTGTTCTTTGTTGTCTACATATAATCTGGCTCCCTTCAAAAAGGATGTTTGAATACTGTATCTGTGCCAGGCAGTTTTTCTGCCCTAGGGAACACTGGCACCATAAAGAATGTGGGAAAGAAAAGCCTAATAAGTGACATGATGAGATTAATATATGTTTGGATGCCATTCTAGCAAGGGGGTATATATAAGTGTGCTTCAAGCAAGATGTCAAACAATCAATTTGTCCTGAAAGATCTGATTTCATTTGTTTTGAAAATGATGGACTCAGAACACATATGGCCATTTCAAGAGAGTCTATTAATATGAAAGGGGCAGAAATAAATCCCAACATAACAAAAATGATCAATTGAATTTAGAATGAGCCCAAATGCCTTGTATAACAGATACATAAGGGAACAGATCATTAAAACTGTAAAAGCTGTGAACTGTAAAGGTTATCCATTGACCTCTATAACTCAAAGTTAAATTATACTATCTAATACCTGAATAAAATGAATATAACATAATAAGTACATAGAATAGTATAGAGATGAGCTGCCCACAATTTATTTTACCAAAACATTCAGTTCAGTGTTCCAAAAAAGTTTTACCACAACATCTCCAATCACCCTTTCAGCTGTTGTTTCCCAAGTGAACATTTGCAAACACTTGTTTATAAAGTGAAACCATAAAAACATTTTTTTAATTCATGATGGGCTTTATAGTTTTGGTAAATTAAACAGAAATATAATTTTAACTGAGCTCCCTTAAAAGAGGTTTGTCTGTATGAAACAATATAGGCCTGATGTTGCTCAGAAGCACAGGTTACAATGAAAAAATGCATAGGAGCAGCAGTTACAGCATACGTGCTTCAAACCCGATCAAGTTAGAGCAGAAATTAACCCTCTCATCATTTCATGCTTGCCCTCTCCCTTTGGCCCATATTTCACATTATTCTTAAAAAACATTTTGACCCATATATCTGTAGTAATAAGTCAAATCAACTGCTGTGTTTATTTCTTGAAGATGTTTCGCCAGTCATGCAACCGGCTTTCTCAATTTAGAATTACTTGTGCAAAGATCTTCCTGGAATAAATACCTTGTAATGTTGCTCCAATCATTTCCAATGTATTTATTCCAGGAACTGGAAGATATGCAAGATCTTTGTACAAGTCATTCTAAATTGAGAAAGCCAGTTGGCGAAACGTCTTCAAGAAAAAAACACAGCAAGTCCAGTTGATTTGACTTGTTACTACAGATATACCATGTACTGGATGAATGAGAATCTTCACAAACACTTTGACCCATACAGATATTTCAATGTTATTCAGTACTTATTCAATACACAACTCCATATCTTAGTGGTTCCATTGACTTACTGCACCAAAAACATCTAGTAGGTTATTCCCTCAGATTCTGCTGTATTTTCAGAAAATCTTCCAAATGGAATGTGGCTTCTCAACTATTATTTAATACACCAAAATAGTCCTTTCATATTTCTTCCAACTCTACATATATTTCTCCTGATTGGGCACAATTTTACCATTTTTCTTTTCCCCAAGTATCCTCACCCACCATCAACACGCAAAACTAGAAATGTACATTCTGCTCTTCATTGGCCATCTTGATGAAGAAGTATTTTGATAAACAATCTGTAACTAGAGATGTAGCGAACTGTTCGCCGGCGAACTAATCGGGTGTTCGCGAACGCGCAAGTTTGCGAACTTTCCGCGTATGTTCGCAATTTGGGTTCGCCGCGTTTTTTTTCACTGCGTTTTTTCGCTGCGTTTTTTCTCAGCCTAAAAAACGCCGCACAACCACACATGCCGTTTTTCAGCCTAGTACTGGTGTAAGCAAATCCCGTCTCCATGGTGCCAATAGCGCGAAATAGCAAAAAACGCCGCGTATTTCCGCTAGGTCTGCCCGTTTTTACGCAACGCTTTTTCAACAAAGTATTTTTTAGAGAAATTTTTGCCCTTGATCCCCCTCCTGCATGCCCCTGTCCAGGTCGTGGCACCCTTAAAACAAATTTAAAATCGGTTTTCTGGCCAGAAATGGCTTTTCTAGGTTTTAAAGTTTGCCTTCCCATTGAAGTCTATGGGGTTCGCAAAGTTCGCGAATATTCGCGCTTCTTGGCGTAAGTTCGCGAACTTGTTTGCGAACTTTTTTTTAGGTTCGCTACATCCCTATCTGTAACGTGTCTAATTTAAGTTCTGATTCATTTTCTATTTTTAAGTTCTTATTAATTTGAAGCAGACACAAAATTAGAAGAATGACAAAAAAAAGAACAAAATGTACAATATCCTTATATCATAGTGTACCATGAGTTGGTGTTCCCAGAGACTCAGAACAATAGCCTTTCAAAGATGATTCATAGGTAGCACATGAGATAATGAGATACACTTTGCTGGGTTAAGTTATCCTTCACCAGAGAATTTATCACATTAGCGACTTAGAGAGTGTAATAATCCATCTTCAAACTGTTTGTCTACACCTAACACACATATTATACAGAGCAAGGTAGGCCCATTTGTTCATGCTATAAGTAAACAATAACGGTTTATTCTCTTGAACTAGGCAGTAAAAAAAAGTGTTAAAATGCATCAATGAAACTCTGAAGAGAAGCTATTCTCTGAAGCCGATTGTAGATTATTGATTTCATGGTTGTTCTAGTGGGTCTGGATGTCAGTGGTCTGTGCAACATACTAATGTTTGAGCTACAATCCAGCAACAAAGAAGGACTCTGTGATCTGGCACGGGGTTATAAAGAAACACTAGACTTAATTATATCTGTCTAAAAATGGCATCGTTGGAATCCTGCTATAAAATTACTCTTTCATTTGAGATCTGTTGTCAATGTAGTCTGCAGTATCAGGGCTGGGGCACATATTTCGAACCTTGCATGGACATTGATCTGCTCTGAGGCACAAGAATCATTGCTCCTTGATGGCATCAATTCCATCTCCCTTTCAGAACTGACATTTACTCACAGGCAGTGCAACCTATGTAGCCACACCCCTCATATTCTAACGAACAAGAGAAGATAGACAACAAATCTAGGAGTCCAATAATGTTTTAGTATCAGTAAAAGTATAAACTACAGTTTCAACTAGAAAGGGAAGTTTGAGAACAAACTTCACGTTGGTTTGAAAAACGTGAAGTCACTGAATGAAATCTGATCTGTTGTTGGCTCCGCCCACTTTTTCTAAACTTGGACCACAGTTATATAGTAAAAACCACTGCAAAGTTTGGGGACCCTGGTTTTAATAGTGTCTGAATGGCAGCAACTTAAATTTCCCCACTGAAAGTCAGTGAGTGACATCTGATTGGCAGTTGGTGGCTACACCCACTTTTTCTGGAACTGCAGATACCTGGTGCCTAGGTAAAATTTCATTGGCTGTTTACAGCTCCGCCCACTTTTGGGCATCCAACAATCATCATATTTTCATTCAGGCTGACCCCATGACTATGTGATTCAAGTTTGGGGGGTGTAACCTCAAAGCTGTAAGAGTGGCAGCAGTTTGAAAATCTTCCCTGTCAAAGTCAATGGGAAAATTGGGGTGTTCGGAGCGGCGCCACAAAAAGATGGGGGGCTGGATTGCTTAGAAAAGCACAAGCAACCTGCTCCGCTATAGGGTGAAGAAGTGTTACACAACTGTCGTAAGTCATAGTAAAGGTATAGGAATCCCTTATCTGGAAAACTGTTATTCAGGCAAGCTCCCATAGAGTCCATTTTGAGCATTCTCTTGTAATAATAAAAAAAATACCTTGATAAAGGGCTGGTTTAAGCCCGAAACGTTGCTATGTGCACTTGAGTAAAATCACTTTTTTCTACAACATTTCCGGAGTGCTGCTGTTTTTTCATTTTATCCTGAATAAAAAATATACCTTGTTCTTGATGGTAACTATGCTGTTTGTTTTCTATTGGGTTTATTTAAAGGAGAAGGAAAGGTAAAAACTAAGTAAACTTTATCAAAAAGGTCTATGTAAATACAGCCATAAGCACTCACAGTAATGCTGCACTGAGTCCTCTATCAAAAGAAACACAGGATTTTTTGTTTCCTTTTTTGGGAACACGTTCTTCGGTATCAGACTTCCTCTCTTTTAGGGCTCCTTTAGGTTTGGGGCTTGAGTCTGCTCAGTCTTCTCCTCTCTCCCTTCCTCTGCTCCTATAAGAACTCACTCCCCCCTCTCTTAGGAATGTGTGATCTGAGCTTCCAACAGCTATAACTGCAGCAGGAAGCTACCAAGACCAAGCTAAAATGGCAGCTGCTATCAGAGGGAGTTTCTAGGGCTCTTTACTCAGGTATAGTAAAGCTTTCTGTTGAATAAATATAGTGTTCTAGGTGGCACTAATGTGGCTAATCTACTGGCAGTAAAATGCTAAAATGCCTTTCTTTCTCCTTTAATGTTTAAATGATTTTTAGCACCATTTAGTATAAAGAACCAAATTATGGAACGATCCATACCTTTATATCCAAGACGCCTTCTGTTCTACCCAACACTAGCAATGAGTAGGACAGTTTTTCAGCAGTGCTCTAATGCATACCAAGCAATAAATCAACAATCAGTCAATCAAATATCTTTAATTAGTTGACATGGGTTACTAAATTGTTTTTACTTTGGCTATAGTATACTCACAATACTTTATATTATACCGAGGGACAGCTTACTTTAATTTTCCAGCTGCAATTTTCCAGCTAATTGGCAGTTGGTGGCTACACCCATTTTTTCTAACCTTGAACCACAGTTACCTGGTGCCTAACTCTGCAAAGTTTGGGGACCCTGGTTATTACTGTGAGAATGGCAGCAGGTTGGATTTCCGCCAAGTCAATTGGTAAAATCTGATTGGCTGTTCACAGCTCCGCCCACTTTTGTGCATCCAACAATCATCATATTTTCATTCAGGCTGACCCCATGACTCTGTGATTCAAGTTTGGGGGGTGTAGCTGTAAGCTGTAAGTGTGGCAGCAGTTTGATAATCTTCCCTGTCAAAGTCAATGGGAAAATTGGGGGATTCAGAGTGGCGCCACAAAAAGACGAGGGGGGGGCGGGATCGCTTAGAAAAGCACAAGCAAACAATCAAATATCTACTCCGTTTAATTAGCTGACATGGGTTACTAAATTGTTTTTACTTTGCCTATAGTATACTGACTCTACTTTATATTACACCGAGGGACAGCTTACTTGTAATTTTCCAGCTGCATCCCCCTAATAGAGACAAGCTTGCAAGGAGTTATAGTGTAAAATATTGGTATAAAATAATAAAGAGGTGACCACTAGAGAGCTTCAGTTTGGTAACAACATAATGTTTCTAATTATTTTGCACAGCTATTGAGTTAGATAAAAGCTGCACTGTGCTTACGTGCATTCCTACTCAAGGACATGAGTTCGAAATTAATGCCAACACTTATTCTTTATTTGCCTTCATTTTCTCTCTTTCCCCTCCCTCTCTCTGTCGTTTTTAAATGTATTTTCTAAGGGGCACAGTGGGAAATCAGCTGCTTTTTCAGTAAATTAGACATTTGTTCCTTTGAAAAGAACGGGAAAATACAAGTTTCTCTTGGGATCTCCACTCACTCAGCTGATTTTCTGTTGCACCCAGCAGGGATGATATATTAAAGCACACGAATGACATGACTTTATGCCTGATCAAGGGCATTTGTTAATGATGATATTCTTGCAATCAACCAACCAAGGTAAACATAACATGGCAACCCGCAGGCAGAATTCAAAAGAGAAAATAGTATCAATTAGTAAACAGACCAAAACACATGTACAATCAAAAATTCTAATTTTTCTATACTTTTTTTTCCATACTTTTATTATCCCTCTGCACTCCCCTTAAAAAAGTTAATACAGGTATGGGATCCATTATCCGGAAACCTGATATCCAGAAAGTTCCAAATTATGGAAAGCCTGTCTTCCATAGAACTTATTTCCCTTTTCTCTGTAATAATAAAACAGTATCTGTACTTGATCCCAGCTAAGATATAATTACCCCTTATTGGGGCAGAACCGCCCTATTGGGTTTATTTAATGGTTAAATGATTCCCTTTTCTCTGTAATAATAAAACAGTACCTGTACTTGATCCCAACTAAGATATAATTACCCCTTATTGGGGGCAGAACAGCCCTATTGGGTTTATTTAATGGTTAAATGATTCCCTTTTCTCTGTAATAATAAAACAGTACCTGTACTTGATCCCAACTAAGATATAATTACCCCTTATTGGGGGCAGAACAGCCCTATTGGGTTTATTTAATGGTTAAATGATTCCCTTTTCTCTGTAATAATAAAACAGTACCTGTACTTGATCCCAACTAAGATATAATTACCCCTTATTGGGGGCAGAACAGCCCTATTGGGTTTATTTAATGGTTAAATGATTCCCTTTTCTCTGTAATAATAAAACCGTACCTTGTAATTGATCCCAACTAAGATATAAATAATCCTTATTGGATGCAAAACAATCCTATTTGGGTTAATTAATGTTTTATTGAATTTTAGCAGACTTAAGGTATGGAGATCCAAATTAGAGAAAGACCCCTTTTCCGGAATATCCTTGGTCCCGAGCATTCTGGATAACCTGTACAAGTAAATAAAAAGCATGGTGTTCTCAAAACTTTATAGCCCTAATTGAAGGTATGGCAAACAGAGATTTGTAAACTTTTTCACCCAGTACAGTTTCATGGCAAAATTTCCCAGCAGCATTAATGTTTGTGAATCCGTGCTACAATTTTGTTCTATTTTTGTGCAAAAAAACCTCTGCTGATCAGCTACTTGGGGGGAAGGGACATCAATACAACTTGCAGTGCAGCAGTAAAGTGTGAGTGAAGTTCATCAGAGCACAAGTCACTTGGGAAATGAACATTTAACCCCAAGTCAAATTTCAGAATTAAATTAAAAATAAATTGTTTGGTCTTTTGGAAAACAATATAAATGCAATGCAATTTTGCCTTCCCATTAACGCCTAAGCATGTTGGCAAAATGTCACCAATTTGCACATTTTTGCATAGTTTAGGAAAATATGCACCAAAGCTCAATTGGCAAGTTTTTCTAATCAGTAATGGCAAAGCCTTTACTTAAGGTGGGTCTTTTCCCCCAATGCACACCAACCCACACACTATAAAAAAAAATCCACATACAATCAGGTTGACCAGCCTGCCCAGGATATCACTTGGTGAATAAGAAACAAGAGTAAATTGCAATAGATTGAACATTTAACTTTATGGCAAAACAAAATCTGCTGCGTTTTTACTTAAGGTTGGCATTTTTATACTGTGGTTTAACACTGAACATTAATGAACTGTGCAAAGGAACAAGATGGAAGAAATCTCCACAGTTGAATCTGTGTCTACTCTGCAATCAATTTAGGGAAAATGTTATTACTTAGCGACTAATCACCAGCTGTCTTCTTTCACTGGCAGCAGAGCGCTGTAAAATCGAATACTGTGTAGAATTAATTAATGGAATTAGGATTCTACAGTGTACAAATGGTTCCACGGCCTGGCATATACAACTTCTTCGCTACTGTGAAATTGTACAATTAAAGGAGCTTCACCTGCAGTACAGCTTGTATGTTCCCTATTAGCTTTTGTGTCAGTAGAAAATCCACTTACTAACCTGTAAATGGGAATAGAGGGATGTATTCTCCAAACTCTGCTAAACCGCTAAACCGGATAAATGAACTTGCTCAGAAGCCAAAGTGGTCTTTTCTTTCTAGAAGCATATAAATATATAATATAATATTAGCTACTGCATGCTAGTGGCTACCCAATTGCTGGGGAAACCTGGGTCATACCCCTTTATTGAAGCAGTGTTTCTCTACAATAATATAATTGTTGGCTCCTGCTCTCACTTTGGGTTTTAATATTAGAGACTAGGGGGCACATTTACTAATCCACGAACGTCCGAAAAGCGCCCGAATGCATTTTTTTCGTAAAGATCGGTATTTTGCGATTTTTTCGTAAATTGTCATGACTTTTTCGTAGCCGTTACGACTTTTTCGTAGCTGTCGCGCCGAGTACGAAAGTTTCTGATTCATTCAAGCTTCAGTATCATGACTTTCCTTGGGCCAGGTTGGAGCTGCAGGGTGCCATTGAGTCCTATGGGAGGCTTTCCTTGGGCCGGGTTGGAGCTGCAGAGTGCCATTGAGCCCTATGGGAGGCTTTCCTTGGGCCAGGTTGGAGCTGCAGAGTGCCATTGAGCCCTATGGGAGACTTTCCTTGGGCCAGGTTAGAGCTGCAGAGTGCCATTGAACCCTATGGGCGACTTTCCTTGGGCCGGGTTGGAGCTGCAGAGTGCCATTGAGTCCTATGGAAGGCTTTCCTTGGGCCGGGTTGGAGCTGCAGAGTGCCATTGAGCCCTATGGGAGACTTTCCTTGGGCCGGGTTGGAGCTGCAGAGTGCCATTGAGCCCTATGGGAGACTTTCCTTGGGCCGGGTTGGAGCTGCAGAGTGCCATTGAGCCCTATGGGAGGCTTTCCTGGGGCCGGGTTGGAGCTGCAGAGTGCCATTGAGCCCTATGGGAGGCTTTCCTTGGGCCAGGTTGGAGCTGCAGAGTGCCATTGAGCCCTATGGGAGACTTTCCTTGGGCCAGGTTGGAGCTGCAGAGTGCCATTGAGCCCTATGGGAGACTTTCCTTGGGCCAGGTTGGAGCTGCAGAGTGCCATTGAGCCCTATGGGAGGCTTTCCTTGGGCCAGGTTGGAGCTGCAGAGTGCCATTGAGCCCTATGGGAGACTTTCCTTGGGCCAGGTTGGAGCTGCAGAGTGCCATTGAGCCCTATGGGAGACTTTCCTTGGGCCGGGTTGGAGCTGCAGAGTGCCATTGAGCCCTATGGGAGGCTTTCCTGGGGCCGGGTTGGAGCTGCAGAGTGCCATTGAGTCCTATGGGAGGCTTTCCTTGGGCCGGGTTGGAGCTGCAGAGTGCCATTGAGCCCTATGGGAGGCTTTCCTTGGGCCGGGTTGGAGCTGCAGAGTGCCATTGAGCCCTATGGGAGACTTTCCTTGGGCCGGGTTGGAGCTCAATACGAAAAAGTCACGACAATTTACGAAAAAGTCGTAACGGCGACGAAAAAATCGCAAAAAATACGAAAAAGTCGCAAAGTTCGTTTCCAATCCGAATTTTTCCCATTCGGATTCGGATTCATGGATTAGTAAATGAGCCCCTAGGAGTCTGTTTTAATTTGTTTTGGTTTTAAATGGAACCATATTATTCAGGGGCCCATTTGCAGAAGGTTACTTCTCTATCTCTTTCTCTCGCCATAATTATTTTAGTTTAGTAAATTATTCGGAAGTGGAAGGGGTTCTTTGATCTGTAGGTGTGAGTTCCCATCAAGTACAAAGTACTGTTTTATTATTACAGAGGAAAAGAAAATTATTTCTAAAAATTAGAATTATATACTTGAAATGGACTCTGAAATGGCTTTTCTGTAATTTACAGCTTTCTGGATATAGGAAGGAATTCCATACCTCTCTGTTTTTGTTTATCGCCCCATTCAGTACCGAACTTCAGCATACTACTTCATACTACTTGATGCGTTCAGATACCTCTGCCCAGGTACTTGTGGATCCTGACTGATTCCTAGCCTTTGCCCAAAAGCAACTTATCTACAAATAGTTGTCACTCCTGCTCTGTGATGCTGTGTTTTCTAACCAAGGACACCATGCCTATATTTTTGTTTTCTGTCTGTATTTGTCCAGTAGAAATATTAAGAGTATAATGTAAACTTTTTTTTCTTTTGATCCCCCCTTTCATTCAATTAAGGTGTTTGGCTACAACATTACTTTCAACTATTTGTTACCCTCTTAGTGTTCTATAATGCCCAAACACATAACCAAAAGTAGACAAGGCACCAATTAAAAATCCAGGGAGTGCAGTGCTAGCTACCTGTCCTGACATAAGATAGACTTTATATTCAGGGTCACTTTGCACCCTGTTCCCACCATCATTTAGATGCACAAGTAGGGTATGGGAGAGGGAACACCTGCATACTCTATCCCACCCATGAATACAGTGCTGCAGAGAGCATTCAACACTGTATTCTTGAAGGAAACACTTTTTGTACTTTTTACCCTGCCCTGCCATCAGGGACTTTATAGGTTATCCCCTACACCAGGGGTCCCCAAACTTTCTTACTCGTGAGCAACAGTCAAATGTAGAAAGACTTGGAGAGCAACACAAGCACCATAAAAGTTCATGGAGGAGCCAAATAAGGGCTGTGATTGGCTATTAGGCAGCCTCTATGCACACTATCAGCTTACAGGGGGCTTTATTTGGTAGGAAATCTTGTTTTTTTTCAACCAAAAAGTCAGGAATTCAAAAATAACTCCCTGGTTTGGGGGCACTGAGAGCAACATCCAATGGGTGGGTGAGCAACATGTTGCCCCTGAGCCACAGGTTGGGGATCACTGCCCTACACTATGTATGGTTCTGTATAAAAAAACAAGGGTTTTTAAACAATTTTTTTTAGTTTTATTATTTATTTATACAGTATTCTGCATTTGGCTGCTCTGATTTTAATAACCTTTCTTATCTCTCCCACTCTCTCTGAGTCTGAATCACTCTGCAATAAAGGTAGCAAATAGCTAATATTTCATAGCAGAAAGGAAGGAGATGATGACTAATGCAATTTACTAAACATTACATAATGTACTCGGCATTACAGTTATCTTGAGAAAATGAATTCTTATCCAAGATCTCTGTAATTCAGCTGGGCTAAGCTAGTGTTAGATGGTGGGGAAAAAAAGCATGTGCTTTACAATGACCTTTCAAGTTTCACGGTGGTTTGGTTTTGCCCGATTAACCAAGCTACCCTCTTGGGTTTCAACTCCTGTCTGTGCCGATCTACTCTAACAAAATACTTATGATAATGTTGTAGCATGTGAAATCCATATCCAGTGCACCATATTATATTAATTTACTACTCAAGTGCAATAAAGAATTTCGAAAAAATTTAGAAATCATTAGTTTCTTTAAGAAGTATAGATGCCTTAGTATTAATTAAATCTGACGTGGGAGTTATTTCTGGTATTCTTGCTTGTTAAGCCCGAGACTCACCAGTAAATTTCCCCTGGCAAAGATGCATCTCCCAGGGCACCCCCAACTTTTAGGGTGCCACATACTGACAATAATATTATTTCTTGTATAAAAACAAAGAGACAATACAAACTGTCCAGTAATGAAAGTAGGTTAATGAAAATATGTAATACTCATCATATGTCATATGTATCCCATATGTGAGTCCTATGTATGAAAAGTGAGTTATTTTGTGCTATAAAATTTAAATTTGAACATTAATAAACAAGTCCCATATTGTTTCAAATTTGAATGATATGGTTTATTACAAGTATAGAATCAGTTATCTAAACACCTGTTATCCATAAAGCTCCAAATTTTGGGAAGGCCATTTCCCATAAACTTAATTATAATCAAATAATTCCTCTTTCCCTGTAATAATAAAACAGTACCTGTACTTGATCCCAACTAAGATATAATTACCCCTTATTGGGGGCAGAACAGCCCTATTGGGTTTATTTCATGGTTAAATGATTCCCTTTTCTCTGTAATAATAAAACAGTACCTGTACTTGATCCCAACTAAGATATAATTACCCCTTATTGGGGCAGAACAGCCCTATTGGGTTTATTTAATGGTTAAATGATTCCCTTTTCTCTGTAATAATAAAACAGTACCTGTACTTGATCCCAACTAAGATATAATTACCCCTTATTGGGGCAGAACAGCCCTATTGGGTTTATTTAATGGTTAAATGATTCCCTTTTCTCTGTAATAATAAAACAGTACCTGTACTTGATCCCAACTAAGATATAATTACCCCTTATTGGGGCAGAACAGCCCTATTGGGTTTATTTAATGGTTAAATGATTCCCTTTTCTCTGTAATAATAAAACAGTACCTGTACTTGATCCCAACTAAGATATAATTACCCCTTATTGGGGGCAGAACAGCCCTATTGGGTTTATTTCATGGTTAAATGATTCCCTTTTCTCTGTAATAATAAAACAGTACCTGTACTTGATCCCAACTAAGATATAATTACCCCTTATTGGGGGCAGAACAGCCCTATTGGGTTTATTTAATGGTTAAATGATTCCCTTTTCTCTGTAATAATAAAACTGTACCTGTACTTGATCCCAACTAAGATATAATTACCCCTTATTGGGGGCAGAACAGCCCTATTGGGTTTATTTCATGGTTAAATGATTCCCTTTTCTCTGTAATAATGAAACAGTACCTTGTACTGGAGTCTAATTGAGATATAATTAATCCTTATTGAACATACCTTCTTTTAATATACATCATTCTCTTGATCAAACAAACAATATGTTCTAAGCTAAAAACCATCAAGGTTTAGGCTGAGAAGTATCAAAAATATAAAAAATAAAAAGTCCTTTGTTATGCAAGAAATGCAATTTGGTTTTTGAAAATTAGTGATGCACAGAATCCCAGATTAATTTGGGATTCTGCCAAATTCAAACCTTTTTTGGCAAGATTCGCCTGTGCCAAGCTGAACCAAATCCAAAAAATTATAATAATGTGACTTCTGGAAAATGGAAGACGGAAGGTACCTTTTTGTGATTTTTCTAATTTGCATATGAAAATTAGGGTTCTGATCCAATTATTTTGGAAGATTTAGGGGCATATTTACTAACCCACAAACGGGCCGAATGTGTCCGATTGCGTTTTTTTCGTAATGATCGGTAATTTTGCGACTTTTTTGTATTTTTTGCGATTTTTTTCGGCGTATTTACGATTTTTGCGTAAAAACGCGAGTTTTTCGGCATCTTTACGAAAGTTGCGCAAAGTCGCGATTTTTTCGTAGCGTTAAAACTTGCGCGAAACGTTGCGCCTTTTAAGTTTTAACGCTATGAAAAAGGCGCGACTTTGCGCGCAAGTGTTAACGCTACGAAAAAATTGCGACTTTGCGCAACTTTCGTAAAGACGCCGAAAAACTCGCGTTTTTACGCAAAAATTGTAAAGACGCCGAAAAACTCGCGTTTTTACGCAAAAATCGTAAAGACGCCGAAAAAATCGCAAAAAATACGAAAAAGTCGCAAAATGTTCGTTTCCAATTGGAATTTTTCCAATTCGGATTCGAAATCGTGTCTTAGTAAATCAGCCCCTTAGTATTTGACTGGATAAAAAAACATAACATGGTCACCTACAAAAAAAATGATGTGTCTCTGTGACCAAATATGCACCCAGAACTGCTGGTTTAATAGTATGGAGACAGTCTAATAATTCAGAGCTTGCAGGTAGACTGTTTCAATCTTTATAGATTTCACCAGTGCAAGATATTAGAACATGACTTTTCAGAAGCAGGACTTATAGAGCAACCAAATAAGAAAACATCAAGGTTAGGTTGAGAATGGCCAAAAGCCCTTCATTTTGTGAGAAATGCAACAAAAAGGCATTGACATGGCCCATATAACACACATAGCTCTATTTCTATTTAGATCTCAGTGGTGTAAGATATTGGAACACGGTTTCTGATGAGCTGAATATATAGAGGGACCAAATGAAAACCATCAAGGTTAGAGTGAAAGGGAAATCGTTTTTCTATAAATACAAATGAAGCAATACATTTGCTAAGAGAGATTTTTTTGGGCCAATATTCCGCATTTCACCATTGCCAATATTTTTTGTGAAACTTTGGCAAAAAATTGCAGCAAAAAATTTTGCCACAAAAAAAAAGTCACGAGGTAAGAGCGACAAACAACTCCCTTAGAATTGAATGCATTTGGAGTGAGAAAATACTTGATAAAAAACACCCATAGGCTTTAATGTATTTGGACCGAGGAAAAAAAGTTATGCACATAGGAAAAAGTTGCAGAGTAGTTGCAAAAAATTTCTATTGACTTTTTTTCAGCAGTTTCACAAATATTTCAGTGAAGAGAAACAAGACACATTTAGTAAGGGGCACATTTATCAAAGTCCGAATGAGTATGAATGAAAATTGTTATTTTTTTCTAATTTATAGAACTTATTTCCACGATATTTTCGTTGAACTCGACTTTTTTGTGCTTTGCGTCAATTTGTGTGACAAAATCGTATTTGTCGCAACGACTACAAAAGTTTCGGAATTCATTCAAGCTTCCGTATCGTGAATTTCTTTTTGCCAAGTTGGAGCTGCAGAGTGCCATTGAGTCCTGTGGAAGGCTTCCAAAATAATGCATTGAAGTTTCAAAGTCAGAAAGGTTTTGAGCCGTTTATGATCGTTCAGATACGAAAAATTTGTGACTTTCGGATTGCAACCACAAAATTTTCTTACGACCACAATACGAATTGCAATTAACGCACATCAGAAATTATCGTAGCTGCTCCGACCTTTTTCCAAACATGCTTTTAACAATCCGAAAATCGTACTTTGCCCCTTACTCATCACTAATGATGGGCAAAATAATTCACAAGGCATGGATTTGCGCCGAATTTAGGTGGATTTTTTCATGAAAGGGGTGAGAAAATTCACTGCACGTCAAAGAACTTTTGCTCATGTCAAAAAATAATTGTCGGGCGTGTAAAAAAAAAAGATGCAAGTCACAAAAAAGTAAAAAGGGACAATTTTTTAGGACGTGCAACATTTTAGGTGTTTTGCAAATCTTTTCGTCATTTCACAAATCATTTCATACATTAGTGAATATTTTGCGAAGCAAGACGGGACAGGTTCACACATCACTACTAGTGATGAGCGAATCTATCCCGTTTCGCCGTTTCGTTTCAAAAGAGTCGCGAAACGGCGAAAATGTCGCACGTAAAAAAAAAAAATTCCGCCCGCGGCTATTATTTTGTCGCCTGCGAGTATTATTTTTCGACGTGCGGCAAATTTTTCCATCCGTTTCGCGAAACAATCCGCCAATGGCGAAACACGGAAATTCCCCGCGAATCCATGCCTGCCGAAACATTTCGCCCATCACTAATCACTAGTGATGAGCAAATCTGTCGCCCGCGGCTATTCTTTTGTTGCGCGGCTATTGTTTTGTTGCGCGGCTATTCTTTTGTTGCGTTGCTATTCTTTTGTCGCCCGCGGCTTTTATTTTGTTGTGCAGCTATTATTTTGTCGCCCGCAGCTATTATTTTGTCGCGCGGCTATTATTTTGTCACCCACAAGTATTATTTTGACGCGGGTGACAATTTTTGGACGTGCGGCGAGTTTTTCCGCGAATCCATGCCTGCCGAAACTTTTCGCCCATCACCACTAGTCACTACTCATCACTAGCCAAAAATGCTATTAGGAGAGCTAAAACATACTAAAAGGGAAACTATACCCTTAAACATTGCAGGCCTCTATTATTATTATTAAAATAATTATTGAAAACACAAATTTCCTTTTATTATCTGTTGATGAACTAGGAATTCTGAAATTACCGTTTTCCTTGGCATAACCAAACCAAAAGATATTTTCAAATTATCATAATAATAATAATCAGCATAATTTCTTCATCAATTTATCTACAGGAAGATAAAGGGTTTTGAAAAGAGAATAAAGTCACTGTTGTTGGCATGGAGCACAACTTTGTGGGGGGAGGGGTCAATATCAGATGTTTGTGGTGGAAAAATCTAAATCTCTTATCTTTTTTATGTGTTTTTAATGTAAAATCTTCAATGTGTAAAGGCAATGTTGTATCTGCTCTTTATCTATATAACTGTAACTTAATGCACAAACAAGAATATTTGAAAATGATAATCGCTGCTCTCCAGAGGCCTGTTTCAGGGACTAAATCTTGGAAATAATCCAAGACACACCAAAGGAAAAAAACGATACAAATTCCAAATTAACATTCAAAGCAATCACTTCACTTGAGTAGATTTTCATGAAAATCCATCGGAAAGCTGCAACTGGATCTCATAAAGAATTCATTGTTGGAGACCATAATAGCGAAAGCTTCAACGACTCTTTAAACTAATAAGATATGCTTCTAAATATAAACGTATAATCATCCAAAACAAAGCATTAAACCATTTACCCATGTTTCTTTCATTGAGCTTATGGAGAGGGAAGATAAAAGCGCCTCCATTTTTGGAAGATCCTCACAATAACAAAATGTTTATGTACAAAATATTAATTTGCTGCTTTTTTATCTAAAGGAGAACAGAGATGTGAGCTAACAGCTGCTTTAATACCCGGCCAATGAAACACATGTTCAATACATTTCAAGTAGGCCTAGATTTTGCATGAAATGATACAATGCACCAAAAATCTATTGTCACACACGCAAGTTTAAATATATAATGATAAGAAATACAATTATATGCTGTTTCATGCAGGCTGCACCGGCACAGAGAACTCAAATAATATATGTTTAATAATAAGTGTGAGGATATAATGTAAAAACAGTAAATCTTTGCTCCATATGGATTGAAATGATTGGCCTTTCAATACTAATACAATGGGAAATGCTAGATGTAATTAACTACATGCTCCAGTACTTTATAATAAACCACATAGAGGTCTAGCAGCCGGTATATTAGTTTTTGTAAATGAGTCAGTGTTTCATACATTATACATTTCCCATTGCTTTAATAAAGAGAAATGAAAGATTTACTGTTTTTATAATTTAGATACAGGGGTTTTATCTCATTAAGCAGATAGAGGGAAGGTAGTATGGACGATGTTAAATCTGTAATAGCCTTTTTTTTGCACTTTAGCTGTTCAAGTAGAGAGGATGGTAGCAGCAAATTGGATCGGATGAAGGAGGGAACAATTTTGTTACAAACCTAAAATGCAGCAGCCAGCATACAGTAATAACCAGACTGACAGAGGAATATAGCTGTAATTGTGTACTAAACCTGTAATAAACCTGAACAAGAGAAACTTCAGAGCTGTTCTGCTTGCCTGTGCCTGTACTTTGGCGGCAAGGCTCATTTTGCCAATAACTTTCCTTTGAAGCAGAGACACCAATGCCTAGATAAGATAGGGGAGTATTTTCTAGGTTTTGTTGAACCTTCTCCTCATAAGAACTCTCATAGGTTCCTGGTTCTTGTACAGATTCATCTAGCTATTAAGACTGTTAACTTCCAGGCCTTTCATGATTCTGGAGCCAAAGGAAATTTCATGGACCCTGCTTTTGCCAAGCGACTGGGTATTCCTGTTTCTTCCCACATCATCCCCCGGTACTGGCATTAGATGACAAACCACTGATCTCTGGTAATCTCAAAAACTAGGGACAATTTGTCTAAATGTTGGGGCTCTTCACAAAGAGAAGTTGTCATTCCTCATTATCAATTGTCCTTCTGTGCCAGTGGTTTTGAATTTACCTTGGCTCCGCTTGCATAACCTTATCATTGATTGGTCCACCAGCCAAAACTCCCCTTGGAGTCCCTACTGTGTCAAGAACTGTCTGCTTCTACCTTTATTCATTGGTTACCAGTTGCCTCTGTTAATCTTCAAGCCCTGACCTCTGCAAACAAAACCTTTCTGACCTATTTTGTAAGAAATCAACTGAAACTCTTTCTCCTCATCACCTCTATGACTACCCTATTAACCGTCTTTCTGGAACCATGCCTCCAAGAATTCACCAGTGCTATCCTCAGATATCTTCTGGGTCAATTGGTGGTCATCTATCTGGATGACATTCTTGTTTTCTTAAATCAGCTACAGAGCCCAGGTGCAGTTGACTTTCCTTCTCCTTTAACCTGTAAAAATCATACTTACTTGTTATGCTTTTTGAAAAATTATGAACGAAATTCCAAGGCCTCTTTTAAAAAGCACCTATCGTAGGGTGACCAGATCACTTAGAAATTCAGGGACACATCTAGAAAACCCAGCTGGAAGGGCTACACTTGTTGCAATATAATTTAAATGCAATCAGTGCGACTAAGCAAAATACCAATATATATCCATCCCAAATGTTTTTATTTATTTAATTTTTGTTGTATTGAACTGGGCAGGCTGGAGGGGAAGAAAAGGAAGTGCGTTCCTGCGTTTACTTCATTCAGCACTGAGGATTCACCATCACTTTTAGGGTGTAGGCACTTCTTGTTCCCTGTAAGCAGAAACAGAATGTAAGCTATGGTTTACAGAAAGCTCATCATGACCCTATGTGCGAGAAATATCCAAGAATAAAGTGCATATTCAAGGTACAAATGATGTTGTCATATGTACTGTCTATCCAAATATTTTTAATTTTCCAAAGAAGAGATCCTTGCTAATACACAATATAGGTGTGTGCAGGTAGGTATTTTAGGTGAGGGTATAGATGAGGGTCAGCGGGTTGCAGATCTGTAGGTTGCGGGTCAGGTTGGGTCTTATGCACACTTTTATTTCTTATCTTACGTTATATTACCTATTTTATCTATATTTTACTTCAATAACATTTTTAAATGTTTTTTTGTCTACCCCCGCCCACTTCTGATGATGTCACATCTGTTTGCAAAAACAGCACTTCCTGTTTGATGGTGGTCAGTGGGTGGCGAATGGGGTTGGGGGTCAAGTAGTGGCTCAAAGTGAGAAAAAATATGGGTTGCGGGTCTGGGTCATGGGTTGCAGGCTGGGGGTCTGGGTTGGGTCCAAGTCTCAAAGATTGGTTCTGCACAGGACTCTAGCATACAATATTGGAGTATGTATTACAACTCCCACGTTCCATGTCCCATTCTTTTACTTTTTTGTTCAGTTTTTTAGATGTGCAGGATTCTGACGAAGCGAAAAGGGGTTATACTCAATAAACAATAATGTGTGGGATGGGAAAGTGTCAATAAGAAAGCCACACATTATTACCAAACTAAATACATGAATCCTTTTGAAACTGGCCAGTATTAAGCCACTTATCTGAGGGAAAATAGAACGGATAGAAGAAACTACCAAACCATAGCCTGTTATCTTTCTATTGGAACAAATAATAATGCACATTGCATTGGGTTTCCTTAGGACTCAGTAGGAAAGGCCCAGTTCCATTCAACTGAAGTCCCAGTAGTTACTAAATGCAAGTACTGATATATTTAAATGTTATCCACATGAATTAAATTAAGAGATTTCTAGTGAATAAAAATGTTGTTGCTTGGACCTCACAAGCATAGAGATCAATTATCGTTAGCTTCTGACATCTCAGATGTATGGCAAGTATTATGCAATACTTGTAGATTCAAAAATGATATCCATTTCTCTGAAGGTAATATATTACTGTAAATGTGCTGCATGTGTGAAAGGTTTTCATGGTTAGAGCTTTTCTCAGTAGTGTGTGCCTGTAGTGTTAACTGGGTGCTTGCACCGATCCATCATCATCTATCCATTATAATACATTCTGTAAGTGCCCATTGTAGTTTTAGAAATTGCTTGATGGATTCTGTGCATCTTTAAACGCCTCACTATGAGCCTAAACTGATGCATAAACAGATTGACTAAAATATGAGTGGAGAAATGGATCAATAAATCAAAAGCAAGAGGTTGTGGCTTTGTAAGGCTGCCTCTGCCTAACCTGGTATTGCAATGAGAGACTGCCTCTGTATCCCACTTGGAATTACAATATGAGTAGTGATGTGTGAATTTGTCCCACTTTGCTTTGCTGAAAAATTTGTGAAACCGCTGAAAAATGTACAAAATGTGGCTACGTGCAACTTTTTTGACATGCGCAACTTTTTTTTACTGTTACTGCAACTTTTTTGAGGTAACTGCAACTTATTTGCTACAGCCACAACTTTTTTTTGATGCAACCACAACTTTTTTAATCATTCAGCGAATCTATGCTCATCAATAAAAATGCCTCTGTATCCTACCTGGTATTACAATATGAGACTGCCTCTGTATCTCAGCTGATATTACAGGTATGGGATCCCTTATCCGGAAACCCGCTATCCAGAAAGCTCCGAATTACTGAAAGCCTGTCTCTCATAGACTCCATTTTAATCAAATAATTCAGAATTTTAAAACTGATTTCCTTTTTCCCTGTAATAATAAAACAGTACCTGTACTTGATCCCAACTAAGATATAATTACCCCTTATTGGGGGCAGAACAGCCCTATTGGGTTTATTTAATGGTTAAATGATTCCCTTTTCTCTGTAATAATAAAACAGTACCTGTACTTGATCCCAACTAAGATATAATTACCCCTTATTGGGGGCAGAACAGCCCTATTGGGTTTATTTAATGGTTAAATGATTCCCTTTTCTCTGTAATAATAAAACAGTACCTGTACTTGATCCCAACTAAGATATAATTACCTCTTATTGGGGGCAGAACAGCCCTATTGGGTTTATTTAATGGTTAAATGATTCCCTTTTCTCTGTAATAATAAAACAGTACCTGTACTTGATCCCAACTAAGATATAATTACCTCTTATTGGGGGCAGAACAGCCCTATTGGGTTTATTTAATGGTTAAATGATTCCCTTTTCTCTGTAATAATAAAACAGTATCTGTACTTGATCCCAACTAAGATATAATTACCTCTTATTGGGGGCAGAACAGCCCTATTGGGTTTATTTAATGGTTAAATGATTCCCTTTTCTCTGTAATAATAGAACAGTACCTGTACTTGATCCCAACTAAGATATAATTACCTCTTATTGGGGGCAGAACAGCCCTATTGGGTTTATTTAATGGTTAAATGATTCCCTTTTCTCTGTAATAATAAAACAGTATCTGTACTTGATCCCAACTAAGATATAATTACCCCTTATTGGGGCAGAACAGCCCTATTGGGTTTATTTCATGGTTAAATGATTCCCTTTTCTCTGTAATAATAAAACAGTACCTGTACTTGATCCCAACTAAGATATAAATAATCATTATTGGATACAAAACAATCCTGATGGGTTTAATTAACGTTTTATTGATTTTTTAGTAGACTTAAGGTATGGAGATCCAAATTACGCTTACCCTTGGTCCCGAGCATTCTGGATAATGGGTCCTATACCTGTATTATATGAGACTGCCTCTGTAGCAGAACTGATATGACTGTGTGTCACACTTCTGCCTATAACCGCCAAGTTTGGCTTTGGGTGGTCCTCATCATAGGAGGAGGACTAAGGCTACTTACAAGAATCAGAGTCAGACAGGCTGGGTCAAAACCAGAACAGCAGCGCAGTACAAAATCAAGATCCAGAAGAGAAGTCAAACAGGCAAAGGGGTCAGTCCAGGCAGAGTTCAGTCAAAGTCAGGATACAGGCAGAGGTCAGAACCAAATACACAGAACTAGTGATGAGCGAATCTGTCCCATTTTGCTGAAAAATTCTTTTGTCGCCTGCAAGTTTTTCACTGTTTCGTGAATCTTTTGAAAGATTCGCGAATTTTTCGGCGAAGCGAAACGGGACAGATTCACTCATCGCTACTACACAGAACAGAAAGCACACCCAGGAACTATGCTAGATAGACCTATAAGGGCTCTGGCACACGGGGAGATTAGTCGCCCGCGACAAAACTCCCTGTTCGCGGGCGACTAATCTCCCCGAGTTGCCTTCCCCTGCCATCCCACCGGCAAAAATGTAAGTCGCCGGTGGGATGGCACATGCGGCGGCGCGATTTCGCGCAAAACACCGGAAAAGCCTCGTGAGGCAACTTCGGCGATTTGCACGAAATCACGCCGCCGCGCGTGCCATCCCACCGGCCACTTACATTTTCGCCGGTGGGATGGCAGGGGAAGGCAACTCGGGGACATTAGGAACAGGGAGTTTTGTCGCAGGCGACTAATCTCCCCGTGTGCCAGAGCCCTAAGGGGTATGGAAGGAACTGAGGGGTAGGGCCTTAAGGTGGCCATACACGGGCCGACTATAGCTGCCGATATCGGTCCCTTGGACCGATTCGGCAGCTAATCGGCCCGTGTATGGGGAGAGCAGAGCGGCCTGGCCGACCGATATCTGGCCTGAAATTGGCCAGATCTCGATCGGCCAGGTTAGAAAATCTGGTCGGATCGGGGACCGCATCGGCTCATTGATGCGGTCCCCGATCCAACTGCCCCATTGCCGCCCACATAATCCGATCGTCTGGCCCCAGGGCCAAACGATCAGATTATTATTTTTTTTACCTTAATGGTCCCCGATATCGCCCACCCGTAGGTGGGGATATCGGGGGAAGATCCGCTCGCTTGGCGACATCGCCAAGCGAGCGGATCTGCTTGTGTATGGCCACCTTTACAGGCTGGATAATTGGAGTTCGAAACAAGAGGCCAGATCAGACAAGTGTTTAACATCAATAAGTTGCCTTATCTTGGAAAGTCACAATTGAGATAGCAAAGGCTTGTGACTGTCTGGTCTAAAATTGCATTAAGGACAGAGGAGAGGTGGCGACAGAGATACCAAATAAATACACAGATATCCAAAGGGAGAATAAATGGATATTTTTGTTAAACTCACTGTCCCTTTGGGGAATTAATGAGAGCATGGTCTTAAGTGCATTTTATATAATTTTATAACATTTGGCAACATTTCTTCTCTGTAACTACTGTAGATCTTTACTTTTACACAGATTAAAAGTGAGATGGTTATGTTTGGCCTGGGATTTTCAAATTTGTGATTTTTTTTTTATTATAATTGCATGAATAGCAAGTAAGATGGTAATGAGTTGCAAGCAATCTGTTATAAATAAGTTTGATCTTTAAATGCTTGATTGTAAAGTAGGCATAGATAGGGACGTAACTGGCCTTTGACAAAGCTCTCGGTCAAGAGCAAAACATGCATTAGGCAGCTTTCTTTTTGTTTTGAGTTTTCGGTGTAGCAATTGGATTGTTGGTGTGGGGGGATCTGAATTTCGGCACAATGTTTGGGGGGCAGGTAAGTGTGGCTAGAATGGCACAAGAAATGTGTTTATGGGAAAGTGAAATGCTGAGGTCCAGTAATAAGCATCTCTATCCCAAATCATGTAGGTGCCCAATTACTAAACAATTTTGAGATAAATTCGTATTTTTTCTAAATTATAGAACATTTCGGAGTGTATGGGAAAATTTCGTTAAAATTCCACGTTTTTTGTGGTTTTCGGTAAATTTCCACAAAAAAATCGTACTTTGCACAAAAGAATACAAACATTTCGGAATTCGTTAACGCTTTGGTTACACTTTCATCTGGACTATCTTTTTGCCAGGTTTGATCTGTTGAGTACCATTGAGTCCTATGGAAGGCTTCCAAAGCCAGACATGGATGGCATCAAAGCCAGAAAGGTTTTCGTGGCATAACTAACTTTTCAGCATGAAAATATTGTGACTTTCAGAACGCAATTGCGATATTTTCGTACAAACGATAAAAGCATTTTTGAGACATTTTAGAACTTAAGAAATTATCGTGGTTACTCCGAAGTTATACCATATTGTGTTTTGAGCTCAGAAAAGAACGGATTTTAGTAAATGTGCCCCGTAGTGTCTACAATTTCCATTGGCATGGCCCCAGATATAGTAAGGTCCCTCATTCATTTTTTTAAAATAAATAATTAAATATTGTGGTTTAACTGCGGTCTCCAAATGATGGGCATGTGTAGAGGTGCATGTCACAACACTGCGTGTCCCTTTTTAAATTATCCATGGTAGATGGTGCAGATTTTGTTTCATGGTTATTGTAGACTAATATACCGTATATACTCGAGTATAAGCCGAGTTTTTCAGCTCCAAAAAAGGGCTGAAAAATTAAAACTCGGCTTATACCGCCTCCCCTGCCAGTGCCAGAGCCGCCGCCAGGCTTCCTAATACTGCGCTCTTCTGCGCTTCTGGGCGGATGTGACATCACGCGCCCCCCTTCCTGCACGCTTCTGCCCTACCAGTGCTTCCCGTTCCCGCAGATATCAGCAGCCTTTGCAAGTGCCAGAGCCAACAGAGCCGCCACCAGGCTTCCTAATACTGCGCTCTTCTGCGCTTCTGGGCGGATGTGACGTCAGGCGCCCCCCTTCCTGCACGCTTCTGCCCTGCCAGCGCTTCCCGTTCCCACAGATATCAGCAGCCTTTACCACCTGGATGCACCTAACTTATTGCATACCAATGTCTGCGCTAATGGAGACCATCACTTCTGGATATTCTCTTGCCCAATGGGAGTGTGGCAGGTGTGAGAGGGATGGAGCATTTGTACGGTAATTAAAATTTGAGATTCTCAGATTATCTGGTGGCTATAGTTGTCTCTTTTTTAATGCTGATTAAAAGCAGACATTTGCAACAAATTGTTATTGAATAGAGGAAGGGGCCCCTTTACCTCCAGACATGTTTTTATGGGTTGAGTATATTTTAGGTATGCCTCAATAAATGTAGGTTTTTATTATATTTCAAGACTGTTAATCATAGTGGCTTGTTAAACAGGGTTGTTATTATATTTTTAATTTACCAGTCCACAGATACCGGTAATCCTCTAGCATAATGGAATTCTGCTTATCTGTGCACTAGAAATCCAATTATTTACCTCGCAAGGACCAAACACTCGGCTTATACTCGAGTCAATAAGTTTTTCCCGTTTTCTTAGGTAAAATTAGGTACCTCGGCTTATACTCGGGTTGGCTTATACTCGAGTATATACGGTATGCTACTTGTTGGATGTTGTAGGTTATTATACCTACTGTAGAACAGAGATTTTTATTACATTACACCCACTTTATGTTATTGACAATACTATAAAAATGACTGTGTATAATGCCTCTCTGCAGTGCATAGTATTGTGCTTCTCTGCATCCACTGAAGCAGCCCCTGCAATGTTATCATGTATTCCAACTTCATTCCATTAGCTCTTATCAAAATGGATGTATTATCAATAGAACACTCCATTATCTATCCGTGGTTATTGTACTTAATGGACTAAATCCAGGTAACGTGCTATTCACTATTGAACTTACTAATAGATATATACATGATTATCTCTAACATTATTTACTGACATTTCCTCTGTATAATAACATGTACACCATATCTTGAAGAATTATTTCTGTCAAAGGGAGCACTTCAGACTTTTTATCCCATTACAGCAATATTCAAGATAGTCACTGCAACATCTATACACTATTATACAGGGCCATAAGCTAAGGAAGATATTCCATTAACTCCAGTCTGCACACAGCATTTAATAGTCTCTGCTGTCACTGCTCAGATATATTTAGATACATGTTTGAAGATACAATGAAATGTAAAGTGCAGATGAGCTGTAAGGCTCAATAATTTGTGAGTGGGTTTGGCAGTGCTCTGTATTGTACAGCATAGAGAGTGCGCTCTAGATAAGTGTGCCTGTTATAAAACTTCTTATATGTATCTTGCTTTAACTACCTATGCCGGTTACTAGTTTCAAGTTTACTAGAGTTATGCAGCTATTTATGTAACGTTGTTCTTAGCTTTGCAGCAGCTGCTAAGCATATGGAATATGCAATGTTTTACATGGCTTATGTTAGGTATAATCCAAAAATATATAAATATGAAGGCAATCTTCAACCTCCAATGAACATTTTTGGCTTGATGTAAGAAACATTTCTGTGCCAAATTATTTTCACAGAATTAGAGTAAAAAGTTCTGGTTTGAATTGTATTATCCACTTTGGAAAAGGTCTCAAATGGAGACCAAAATGTTGGTGTTTTAGGTGTTCTAAATAAAAAACACTTCTTCACTTTTTCAAAATCCAGAGGGCCTTGCTTCAACTATAAAATGTGTAAGCATTCATAATCTGTCTAAATGATTCCGTAAATACACTTCTGTAGCAAAATATGTAGCTAAATAAACAATGTAGTTTTAAAGAGGTTCCGTGCCTGCAAAGGTCAAAAACCCAAAGCAGTACAATACCACATTTTCAAAGGGGCATTTCTAGGCCAATGGCCACCCTGAGATGGTCTTTCAGGAGCTTTCCTTTTCAAGGCAGAAGAACCAGTAAGAATCATAGGAAAGAAAGAAAGAGAAAAGAAGGAAGAAAGGAAGGAAGGACAAAAGGAAGGAAGGAAGGATGAAAAAAAGAAAGGAAGGAAGGACAAAAGAAAGGAAGGAAAGAAGGAAGGAAGAAAAAAAGAAGGAAGGAAGGAAGAAAAGCAGGAAGAAAGGAAGGAAGGATAAAAAAAGGAAGGATGAAAAAAGGAAGGAAGGAGGGATGACAAGAAGAAAGGAAGGAAGGACAAAAAGAAGGAAGGAAGAAAAGAAGGAAAGAAGGAAGGATGAAAAGAAGGAAGGAAGGACAAAAAGAAGGAAGGAAGGATGAAAAGAAGGAAGGAAGGAAGGAAGGAAGGAAGAAAGGAAGGAAGGAAGGAAGGAAGGAAGGAAGGAAGGAAGGAAGGAAGGAAGGAAGGAAGGAAAGAGGGAAGAAAAGAAGAAAGGAAGTAAGGAAAGAATGATGAAAAGAAGGAAGGAAGGATGAAAATAAGGAGGGAAAGAATCTTTTGCATTGTCTAGTGATAAAATTGAACTAATTGTGATAATCAAATTCTCCATGTTTTTACTATTAAAATCTTGTTGAACCTTGCTGGCAATGGCAAATGAGCAATAATGATTATTATCATCACTTTAAAAGGCAGGTGACATTGGAATATATGTATGACCCAAGCTGATTTAGATGAGGGAATATATTTCTCTTTTCATCCATCATGCTTTGACAAAGACAAATTATCAGCCTGACTCTTTTTTAAATTCTCTTAAGTAGTAAAATTCTGAAATGTTTTCATATTAACAGTGGTGTCCTTTTGATACAGAGGGCAATGTGTCAAGCAATAAATCATATATCAATGGCCACTCTACTTTAATCTGCTGAAGTATTCTCATTTTATGTCAAATGGGTAGTGTTTAGTTTAGTCCGCAGCCATTGAAACTAATTTATGATGTCATACGCTGTCATTACAGGGCGGGTGTTTGACAGCTCCTTCCAAGAAGGTGAATAGAATAGAAGGTGAATAGAATAGAAGGTTTTATGTTTCTTCTCTGGAAGAGTTAGATGTCTGTGCTGTCAAATTTAGAAATGGATTCATTATATTCCAGTAGACCGATATGACATTAACAACAGAATCTGAATAAAACAACTAAGAAGTTTTCAACTCCTAATTTACACCATACAATTCTAAATTATATATTTGCATTTAAATGATATTTGTTTGAATGTTTATTGCATAGGAAGTTTAGTACAGGTATTGTATCTATTATCTACAATGCTTGGAACAAAATGTTTTCCAGATAAATGATTTCTTTGTACTATGGAACAACATAACATAATATAATGCAATGGCACACCGGCATTTTGTTGCTCGCGAGAAACCACTCTCTCAAAATGAGTTTGATTGAACTGTATGGAAATCTTTTAGCCTAAAATAGTTGGATTGTGCCTCCTTTTGCATTTTTACCCACCTATTCAATTATTTTAGACTCTCTGTTTTCCCTCAATATTAACAATGACTAGTTTAGTTAACACCATGTACAAGATACTGGTGCAGATTCAATGGTTGGACAATTCTCTTTCTTTTTTTGACTAAGATGTCAAAAATGAGTTGCGAGAATTTTCCCTAAACTTTATTTAAGATATATTAAAAAAGTTTTCATAATGTCGGGAAACCGTTTTCATAATTGTCATCCCTGTACTGCAATCCCATAGCGGCACTGCAATAATCGAGAATTGATATGCAATGATTAGTGATGAGCGAATTTTTTCGGCATTGGCGAAATGTTTCACGAAAGTTCTGTGAAAATCCGCCACAGAAAAATTAGTTGCACAGATTTTTGTTTGTTGCGCATCAAAAAGGGCGCTGTCATGTTAAATCGGGCACGGTCGCGTAAAAAGGGTGCAATCGCATAAAAAAGACTGTGGTCGCGGCAAAAAGCATGTGCGACAAAAAAAATAGCCACGGTGACAAAAAATAGCCACAGGCGACATAAAAGACGCAGGCGGCAAAAAAAAATTCTCAACAAATGCGTTTTGCGAATTTTATGGCGAAGCGAAACGGGACAGATTCACTCATCGCTAGCAATGATCCAGATTTAAGCAAAATAACTCTAAAAATACCGGACACGATTTTTCACCTTTGGTTGGAAAATTACAGCACAGTTTGTATTCTGTGCATTTCTATACTTTATAAATCTCAAAGGGGAAATATACATTATGTCACCAAAGCTTATCTTGTATTTCCAGATGGAGAGTGCTTTACTGAAAATAAAGGCATGCAAGAGTACACCCTTTGCCTCAGTACAATAGCACAGTCCAAGAGTTCCATTCATTTTTTTAAAGGAAGTCTATGAGATAATTTAGACTAATCACACTGTAGGGGATTAGATGGACCATAGGACCATTTATAATAGCTCTCATTCTTTATTCCATTAAATAGAAGGTTATAGTTAAGTGTGTTCATAGCACCCTTTTCTCTGCCTTTACATAGAAGCAGGGACTGAGATTTTTCTCTCCACAACAAGGTAAAGCGAATTTCATTGCATGATATGTGCTGAGCCTGTTGTTGTCTTTGCTTCCAACGCAAGTAAATTGGAAGATCCCACACATAAACGGAAATCCCAAATTGTAGGCTTCTCCCCTGGCTTTTTGTTTTATTCAGGGCTAAAGTATGCAACACTTAGGGCAGATTTATGGAAAATCGAATTGAAAATGCCGTCTCGATATGAGGAGAAACAGCAAATATTAAAGAAGAAAAATGCAAAAAATGTTGTGCTCAAGGGGAAAAACATGATCTCAGACAAAAGTTGTGATCATTTTTTTCCCTTCACCTCGAACATTCATAAAATGACCTCCCCATCACCAATAGACGTTTTGCTGCCTCTGTGTAGGGCTGGTGACCGTGAATATGGTTAAGAACTGACAATAAATACATTTGCAGTGGACTATTTATAAACATGATCATTGCTTGAAATAGAGAAGCTGTTTTTGCATTAAGGCCTCACATGATTATGTAGCTATAACCCAAGTCTCAAAGTAATAACGATTAAGAAAACACAGGTATAGGTATGGAACCTGTTATCCAGAATGCTCGGGACCAGATAAGGGATCTTTCCGTAATTTGGATCTCCTGTCTGCTAAACATCATTTAAATATTGCATAAACCCAATAGGCTTGTTTTGCCTCCAATAAGGATTAATTATATCTTAGTTGGGATCAAGTACAGGTACTGTTTTATTATTACAGAGAAAAGGGAATCATTTAACCATTAAATAAACCCAATAGGGCTGTTCTGCCCCAATAAGGGGTAATTATATCTTAGTTGGGATCAAGTACAGGTACTGTTTTATTATTACAGAGAAAAGGGAATCATTTAACCATTAAATAAACCCAATAGGGCTGTTCTGCCCCCAATAAGGGGTAATTATATCTTAGTTGGGATCAAGTACAGGTACTGTTTTATTATTACTACAGAGAAAAGGGAATCATTTAACCATGAAATAAACCCAATAGGGCTGTTCTGTACCCAATAAGGGGTAATTATATCTTAGTTGGGATCAAGTACAGGTACTGTTTTATTATTACAGAGAAAAGGGAATCATTTAACCATTAAATAAACCCAATAGGGCTGTTCTGCCCCCAATAAGGGGTAATTATATCTTAGTTGGGATCAAGTACAGGTACTGTTTTATTATTACAGAGAAAAGGGAATCATTTAACCATTAAATAAACCCAATAGGGCTGTTCTGCCCCCAATAAGGGGTAATTATATCTTAGTAGGGATCAAGTACAAGGTACTGTTTTATTATTACAGAGAAAATTTAAATCATTTTTAATAATTAGAATTGTTTGCTTATAATGAAGTCTATGGGAGATGGCCTTTCCGTAATTTGGAACTTTCTGGATAACAGGTTTCCGGATAAGGGATCCCATACTTATACGTTTAAAATGGAAAAACAAGAGGTGAACACTGTTGACAAACCTCCTCTTGTAGTTTTGCATCAATATTTCAGTGTTTGTGCCAAATACAGTAAGAACACATGTAAGGAGATATGTACAATGTAAGTGCGGATGAATAAATAATCAAAGTACAAACTTTTCTGGCCTTTAAAGACAACGTTGGTCTCACCCAGCAGATACTAGGAAAACTCCCAGTGGGTTCAGGTTTCAGTGTGCCCTTCTGCTCCCCAACTGTTTGGCCTTGTATGCCTATATCTTGGTCATTCCACATGATAGAGTCTCTAGATGATAGAGACTAGGAGAATAAATAAGATTCTTGAGGGGAAGAGGAGGGAATGTGGAGAGTGGGCCTTTGGTCAGAGGCTGCACCCCCACAACAACATCCAACAATATAAACTGTAGGCAAGAATTTACATTTACATTGTTTGACTAATTGGAAGACCTATACTATGCATATTATTTGTTATTCCATAGCATTTATGATCAACCAAAAACCATGGCCACTTTTATTATTTTCATTGTTTATTTCTAGTAATTGATTGTAGTGATACAGTTCAACAAATGGAACTCCCACTCCCGGGTTATTTTTTCCCCTTACGTCAAGCCTCTTGCACGTTAGCCCCCTGCAACAGCTGCACGGTTAATTGAGTTCTATAAAGGGTGGTGACATCTTGCCAGCCCTGCCCCAGGAGCTAAAGAACAGTAGATAAAATATGCCAAGCTTGATTGATTATTTACCTTGTTCTTTGATCCTTTTATGTATGTTTAAATTAACGTGTGTTTTCTAAAGTTATCCTGTGGTTAACCCGGCTAACCTTATATTCTTTTCCATTTGCTAGTGACCTTATATTCTTGTATTCATTTGAATAACAGTATTCCTTGCAGGCATGTTTATTCTCATGATTGGCTTAAATAGCGTTTTCAGCTGACACAAAGATGTTTGAAAAATATTTGCACTGTTCATCTTCACACTTAATCTGAAGACAATAATGCCTGGGTCAAGGCAACATTAATGTCTAAAGAAATCATTAACATTTTAAAGAGCAATGTGGAGCCTATGGATTGTTCTGCTTATGTTGCTACTGATGTTATCTCTTGGGGATATATTTATATATATGAAAATGGAGGCTGTTCTGGTTTAGCATTTGTGGCATGCAAAAATAAGACAACTGATTTTTCTTTCTTAGAAAAGATCACTTTTATTCAGTGTAACCCAAATGTAGATGTGACCCTTCAATGGATTTAAAAAGGCAGTTTTGAATCTCATCAGATCGGGAACAATATTTTTTGAATAAGTTGATCGTTTTTCTTTGCTTCCTTGTGCAGAGTGAAGCCCCGCCCCTACTTCCTGTTCAGGTCTCTCATTAAAAAAAACCCTGCTAATACACAGACTGGCTCCTGCTGCCTCCAGGCATTCACAGAAGGCTCTCCAGGTTGACTACAGGTAGTCGAATTGAAGAGAGAACTGAACAGGAAGTGGGGGTGGGGCTTCACTCTGCACAGGGAACTGACCTGGGAACTAGCACTTATATTGTAATGTCACCCACTGTGACCTACAGCACTTATATTTGCCTATTTGTGTCTGTTAGTTACCCTCCCATATAGATTGTAAGCTCTACGGGGCAGGGACCTCCATCCTCTTGTGTCTTTGACTCTTAACTTATTGCAACTGTATCTTGTATTTATTTGTGCTTATTGTTATACTTTGTATTTATCTATTTTAATACCCCTGTTTATATTAATGTATTCTACTGTACAGCGCTGCGTACATAAGTAGCGCTTTATAAATAAAGTTATACATACATACAAGGAAGCAAAGAACAACGATCAACTTCTAACTGAGGAACCAAGTCAGAGAGAATGCTGGGACAAAGGTAGGTAATTCTGGAGGCTGTTTATAGTAATTTTACTTATAGAAAAAAAAACTTTACTTATTCTTGAAACATGCCCAGTATCTCTGCTTAGTTAATGACCTGTAATTGTAGAGAGTTTTGTCTGTAAAACTGTCATGACTTGCTTGGGTTTGAAGCCTTGGTGCCTGCCCAGACCACTCTACTACTTGTTGGCCAGGTGATCTTATCTATGGTTTGCCATGTACAGCAACATGTGAAAGTCCTGTGCCCCAAAAGATAGTTGATGAAAACCAACAGTTGAGATATCCAGTCTTTCAATGATCAACCAGTGTACTCCCTCTCTCTCTCTCTCTGTCTGCAACAAATCCTTCATAAACTAATTGAATGGAAAATACATGAATAAAAGGCACCTGTAGCAACACCACGCTCCATGTACTTGGCATAGGGAGCTGACATAAACAATCATCACGTTTAATACAAAAAACTGAAATTAATGTTCTTTTTAAGCAACTGATATAGTCTTCCTTTTAGCCTGTAGGGCTATATTTGTATGTATGTATGTATGTATAACTTTATTTATAAATCACCACAAGGGTACGCAGCGCTGTACAATCTTACAGAATACAAAATTACACACAGGGAGGACAAGTGTTATAATAAATAAATACAATAAATATATATATATAAGTGCCATGTGGTATGAGTAGGAAGGAGGTCCCTGCCCCGTAGAGCTTACAATCTATTTATTTGTAAGTGTTATGTTCAACCATTAAACTTTTCATTATTACTATTATCCTTTATTTATATGAGCCTTCACTTTATCAACTATTTACAAGTCTCTTATCCAAGCTCCTTGCAGATATTGCTGTGGTTGGAACACATCATAGCAGAGATGCAATGCTAACCATTCTATAACAAAGTTACAATACTTAGGGGGGCATACACTTAAGCTCAAATTCTTCAGTTCGGGTTTCATTTATGCCAAAACCCAATTTTGTCCTTAAAAAAAATGACATCTTATCGTGATTTATTATGTGACAAAACCGCGCCAAATCCAAATGCAAAGATACGTCATTCAGAATCGTGGGGAGATCATGTAGAAGTCAATGGCAGACGTCCCTTTTACAACTGGAAGATCTTTCTTTGCTTTGTTGTTTTAGAGGTTTTTGGGGTTTTTATAACCCTG
Organism: Xenopus tropicalis; assembly: GCF_000004195.4. Taxonomy (NCBI): domain Eukaryota; kingdom Metazoa; phylum Chordata; class Amphibia; order Anura; family Pipidae; genus Xenopus; species Xenopus tropicalis. The sequence continues at coordinate 20,011,724 of NC_030678.2, forward strand.
GCTTTTGTGCAACAATATGAAAAAGTTACAGTTTTTGTGCATCAAACTAAAAAAGTTGTGTTTTCCTTTTTTACTGCTTTTTAAATTCAGATCTTTTGATAAATGACTGCCATTCATAGAAATTAGTTTAGTAGTGGTTTAAAAAAACACATTAGTAAATGAGCCTCCACAATGAACAAATGGAGCTGCATGCCCAGTGCAGATGACATACCAGCATCAGCTCCACTTGCAGAAGAGCTTACAATCTTTTTTGAGCGCACAAGGAAAGCAAAGAACAAAGTATTTGCACGTAGATAGGTCCCTAAGAGCATTTAGAACACAAGACCCCAGAGCTACATGGAAGAAATGCACCCACTGTGCAACAGATGCTGCTACATTACCACTACTGGTTTAGATATCCCTGAATTTGTATGTTCCCTTCCACGCTGTGATTTCAGATACCGCTTTAGAAGCAGTTAAACTTATAATAAGTAAACTCCTGAGCTTAGATAGGTGTAATTACACAATTCACTTGCTAAAACCAAGATTTAACACTGTCTATAAATTCCCTTAGTTACCTGAAATGGGATAGATCTTATCACTGCAAGTACTTGGTTGATAAATAAATTTATTGCTGAATGCAGAAAGGTTGCTATGCAGAGAATAGAGATAATGATTTGACATTTCACTGGCATATGCTGATCCAGGGGATGAATGAAAGAAATTACGTACAATCTTCAACCACTATCACCGCGCGTTTTCTTGCAATTTCTCTCCTGAAATATCTACTTAATCACTTATGATACACTGCAATAGCAAAATTATAAAGAGTTTATAATTAGACATTAGTCACAAACAATTTTTTTTGCCAGGCATGGATTTGCAGCGAAATTTCATACTTTGCCATTGCCGAATTGTTTTGCAAAACTTCCACCAAATTTTGCTGCAAAAAATTTGCTGTTGTGTCAAAAAAGGCGCGGTCGCATGAAAAAAGGCATGCCAGCATGAAAAAAGGCTGGGTCACATGAAAAAAGGCATGCCAGCATGAAAAAAGGCTGGGTTGCATGAAAAAAGGCATGCCAGCATGAAAAAAGGCTGGGTCGCATGAAAAAAGGCATGCCAGCATGAAAAAAGGCTGGGTCGCATGAAAAAAGGGTTCGATAATGTCAAACAGGGCACGGTCACGTCAAAAAGGCACAGTCACATCAAAAAAAGGCATAGATGCATGAGAAAAAGGTGTGGTTACATGAAAAAAGGCATGGCGGTGTCACAAAAAGGTGTGGTCATGTCAAACAGGGTACAATCACATCAAAAAGGCACAGTGTCAAAGTCACATGCATAAAAAAAACGGAACTCGCATTTTGCAAATTTTTTGCCGTTTCACAAATGTTTACACAGTTTTGCAAATTTTTCTGCAACACTTGGTTGCTGGTTCCTGGGGGTGCCAATAAGAGCTATGATTGGCTACTTTATAGCCCCTATTTGGACTGCGAGCCTACAGGAGGCTCTGTTTTGCATTATATTGGGTTTTTATGCAATCAAAGCTTGCCTCAAAGCCAGAAATTCAAAAATAAGCACCTGCTTTGAGGCCACTGGGAGCAACATCCAAGGGTTTGGGGAGTAACATGTTGCCCCTGAGCCACTGGTTGGGGATCACTGATATTGTATATTGTATCCAGATCACTTGCTTCACATAAGAACCTGCAACCTTTTTTTAACAATAGTCTTGTTAAATATGCACTTGTGTTGTATTGTGTGGGTATTCAAGATACCAGATCAAATACCAGATGCAGAGTTACTTGCAGTGTATAAGTGGTATGAGACATAAGTAATTCCTTATAATTTGTCACCAAAAGACGTGTTCTTTTAGTCATTACAGATGAACAAGACTTAAACTGGCCTCATACCAATGGAGAATTAAGATCCTTATTTTAGATACATCACATCAGAAGAAATGAGGCATCATTTAAGAAACTTGGGGAAAGGTTTAAAGTGCCAAAAAAAACAGGCTTCTCATTTGAACGCAACACTGCTTGTATTCGGTGGTAGTGATGAGCGAATCTGTCCCATTTTGCTTTGATGAAAAATTTGGGAACTGGTAGGAAAATTTGCGAAACGCGTTGTTGCACAATTTTTTTTTTTGCATGTCTTTTTTTGCCACAACCATCATTGCACCTATTTTTTACATGACCGCGCCCATTTTGACACGAGCGCGACTTTTTTTTGACGTGGGTGAATTTTTTTTAAAATTCCATCTTCGATGAACTTTCGCAAGACATTCACTGCAAATCCATGTCTGGCGAAAATATTGTAAGGGCAGTTGGTGAGCTAGATGTGAGCAGCCCCTAGAATGACACTTAAGGGCAGATTTACAAAAAACCCTAAACTGCAATTTTTTAGAATTGTCGCCCCCAACAACTTGAATTTTTCAAATTGTCACACAAAAAACTGTTTGCTGGTGAATTGTCAGATTCAGATTTTTAGCTAATTGGTTGTATAGTAAATCTTGAAAAAGTCATAACTTCTTTTCCACAAATTTTAGCGCTATTGCTATTTACTAACCAATTACTTTTCCAATTCATATTTTTGGTTCTAAAAGTCGCTAAAAAAAAGTCTGACTTTCATGGAAATGAATTTAGTTGAATTTTTTAAAAATAAAAATATGCAAAATATTAGAGTTTTAGTAAATCTGCCCCATAGTGTTGGAGTTGCAAATGCTATCTGGAAGCTAGGAGCGCTAAAACACTAGTAGCAAGGGTTTGACTAAGAGTGAAGACACACGGAGCTACTTGTTGTGGCTACTAAAACAGACGATGCAGATCATTTACTGATAACTGTCTGTACGTGTGTTTTAGCAGAGGCAATTCTCAGCATTTTCTATGGCAGGGGATTTTCTGGCATTTAGTAGCCTTGAAAAAGTAGCTGCTACTAGTAGCCCAGTGTGTCTTCACCCAGAATGACTTTGAATTATCTCCTTCTGTTATTGTTTGTTTAATTTAGACACCTGGCTGGTCACAATAGTGTAATACTAAGTACACTGTGAAATATGTAGCTATTACATTGATCAAACATTCCCCCTGCTGTGAACATTGTTATGGATGAACAGTAAATATTGATCGCTCAGAGGTGAAGATCTCATTTCCTGCTTCCTCTTATTTTTTAATGTATTGTTTCCTACTCAGAACGAGGGGAATTTAAACAGTAAAAAGCTAATATAAAGTATAAAGAACACTGATAATTGTCCCTTGCTGCTTCCTATATAAATAAAATGAAGAATAGGGAGATTCGTCACAGTCAGCACTAGGGATTAGTTAAAAAAATTGCCATGGATGAATTTGCAGCAAAATCTGGGACTTTGCCCATGATAAAGTTTTTTGGTGAATTTTCAGTGAAAATGTGCAGCAAATATCTTCTACAGATCCCAAGCTGGAGATACAATCAGAGAGACCCCCACTGGCAATGGGGGGGTGGGGTTGTGGGGGGTGGGGGCTGTTGGGGCCTCTGTGTTTTAGAATTATAAGGGCCTATTTTGAGTCCCAGTTCAGACCTGGGTTAGGATTGAATACTGTTTCAGCCTGGTTTTATAGGTTTCTGATAAATCTCATCTATATTTCAGAAAGAATCAAACAAAAATAGTGATCAGTGTGAGTGGTTTTCTTAGAAGGGCTGAAATGTTTAATGAAAGTGCGGAGGGACTGTGGAGCCAACAAAATGCCTAATTCCCTCCGGGCACTATAGGGTTAACTTACCCAGCTCATTTTCCCGCAAAAGCAGCCTCGTCCACCCCTCCTCTTCCCGGCATTCCCAGCACTGCAATCACCTTCCATTTGCCTGGGGTGTCCGGAGCTGCATCTCCCTCCCTCCCTCCCTGTTTCAGGCACTCTTGTCTTATGACATTTAAGTTAGGTTAAGTACGTATATGAAGTTCAATAAAGTACTGTTTTTTTTTATTGCAAAATAAAAAAAAAATGGAATTATTTGTCACAACCAATGGCGGGTGATAGTCCTTGGCCATTTAATCAGGTGTGTTATTTGATGTCTTCCACATGCCCACTGCATTCGCAGGGGGTGGCATTCAGGTTGTAAAACCGCCATGCAGTTTCTTAAATGTTTGGTAAAGGTGAAATACATGGCAAGGACTATCGATGATGTATCATATAATAAAGCTGTGGCTGAACTCCACCCCACTCAACGGTGTCCGTGTGTTTCTTGGTTAGTCGAGTGTATCGAATGGGTCAAGGTAGTAAGGGAGGGAATAAGTCTCCACAGTCTGTGTATTTGAGTCCTGGAACAGAAACAAACAGCAGAGGTGCAACTAATACCTTACATTTAAAACCAGAAAGATGCATAGGATAGAGAGGAACTGTAGGCTAACAGATGAGGTGGCTTCTTCAGGCACCCAAAGGTGCATCTGGCATAACAAGGAGCAAGGAACCAGGTAGGCCTACTGCTGAGGGAAGAGAGCTGGGCCCAACCCTGCAGTCATTAGAAATGGGAAAAATGAATTGAAGTGCAGTGAAATGCAGTGCACAGTGGTGAGCATGAAAAGCTGCTCTCTTGGCGCGGACCAGGTAGGGATAGAAGAAGAGAGGGTGTTTTATCAGGGACACAGCAAACTGTATCAGTGAATGCAGTTGATGAGGCTTGAAAATGATCATGTTACGGTGAAATTATGGCTCCAATGCTTTTTGGACTTTTTGGCCAGTATAAGATTTGAACGAATGGTCAGAAAAAAAGGAGAAGGAAATCACAAATGATTAAATCTTAGATTTGGACTCCACTGAAATTACTGGTCATTTATGAACACTGGGCTAATTTGCCCACAGGCAGTAACCCATAGCAACCAATCAGTGGTTGACTTTTTTCATCCAGCTGCAGGTTAAACAGTATAAGCAAATATGTCATTGGTTGTCACAATATATTGCCCAGGGGCACATGTGCCCAGTGTTTATAAATGAGACCAACCAGTGAATTCTAATTAAAGTTGTTTGGTTTAGCTGACTAACTAATCCCTTTATAGCCAATTACTGATATCAGTGTAGAAGAACTAATGCACTGCAGGCCTTGGGCACTTGATGAAATATTATAATACAATATATGTAATATAATACTACAGTCTTCCAATGAGACAGCTTAGTATTGTACTTATAAAAGTTGACCTTTCCCTAGCTTATAGATCACAAACAATCATAAGTAGGGATAGACATAAGACCTATACAGTAGTTTATTTCAGTCTTTTCAACTCAGCAAGAAGAACAGACCCCATACTGTGCAAAGTATAATACACACAAAACTGACATTGAAGATTATGTGAGAAATATGCATTTTTTTTTCTTTCTTTCAGTGCACCCACTGCTATTTGCTGCAAATATTTATACTTCATTCCAGAGAGGAAAAAGTCTTAGCTGCAGTAGTTGTGTGTAATGCCCGGACTGACAATCTATGGATTCTGGCAAATGCCAGAGGAGCTGCTGTAAGATGCCATAGACCAGGGGTCTCCCAACCTTTCCTACTCATGAGCCACAGTCAAATGTAAAAAGACTTGGAGAGCAACACAAGCACCATAAAAGTTCATGGAGGTGCCAAATAAGGGCTGTGATTGGCTATTAGGGGTCTCTATGCACACTATCAGCTTACAGGGGCTTTATTTGGTAGGAAATCTTGTTTTTATTCAACCAAAACTTGCCCCCAAGTCAGGAATTCAAAAATAACTACCTGGTTTGGGGGCACTGAGAACAACACCCAAGGGGTTGGGGGAGCAACATGTTGCCCCTGAGCCACTGGTTGGGGATCACTGCTATAGACAGTCACTATTTAATGGGCTGATGGGAGCTGTTTGGGCCTCTGTATACTAGGAATGCCAGGGTCTATTTTGGGTCTAAGTCCAAACCTGATTTGGGTCAGATTGGGACTTAGGACAGATTTTATAATACAATGATATGGTCAGGATTGCATTCCCTCTTGGAAAAGAAAAGAGTCTCTTATATCTTATGTCTCTTTCTTGCATGCCTTTACACTGCAATTGGAATGGTGACAGAATAGCAGGGCCAATTGTTAGTGAGCATTTTCTTTCTGAAGTTAACATGGTGCCTTTTTGTTTTTACTTATGAGAAGTTTTAATGCATAATATTGCTTTTCATTTCCTCCAGACCTATACAGTAGTTTATTTCAGTCTTTTCAACTCAGCAAAAGAACAGACCCCATACTGTTCAAAATATAACACTTACAAAAATGACATTGAAGATGATGTGAGAAATATGCATTTGTAAACTAACTTTGTTCACTGCACTTGTGCCCTTTTGTCTCTAAGTAAAGAGGTTCCGGTCATCTAGTAATTAAGGAGGGCATTTACTAAGGCTTGATTTTTTTTCCACAATTCATGCCTTTTTGATCTAAAATATGGTCTTTTTAATTCTATTATGTGACAAAACTGCGACATATCCTTAAGCAAAAAAAAACAAACTACATCTAAAACCTGTTGAGATCATGTAGAAGTCAATGGCAGAGGCCCATTTTTCAACTGGAAGATCTTTATTTGCTTTTTGGCTTGAGAAGTTTTCGGGGGGTTATTTGTGGAAATAAGTTTTGTGGAAATAAGTTTAGTTGTGGTTTCAAAAACTTCTAAAACCACAAAAACCCTAATGTTGTCGCACAAAAGACATAACTTTTACGTATTACTGCATAAAAGCCAGTGTCAAAACCTCCCGAAAACCTCTCTAAAACCATCAAGCAAAGAAAGATCTTCCAACTGTAAAAAGAACATCTGCCATTGACTAGTGATGAGCAAATTTTTTTGGCAGGCATGGATTCACAGTGAATTTGCACATTTCAGCATTGGCAATTTGTTTTGCGCAACCTCAGCAAAAATTAGCTGCGGAAAAATTTGACTTGCTTCTAAAAAAAGGTTGCATCAAATTGGGCGTGACCATGTCAAAATAGACGCAGACGACAAAATAGTCACAACAAACACATTTTGCTGATTTTATTTGCTGTTTCGCAAATTTTCCTGTGGTTCCGCAAAATGGGACAGATTTGCTCATCACTACCATTGACTTTTACATCAGGCATATTTTTGCACATAATACATTTGCGAAAAATCATGTTTTTTTCTGCAACAAGTTAAGTTTTCAATGACAAAGCCCGAAACCCGAACTGAAAAATCCGGCGTCAGTAAATGCCCCTGTGTGTAAGGAGCACAGGGTAACTGCTATTATGAAACAAGGTAAAAACTTTGCCTCAAGCAGCAAGCAACCCACAAGTTACCAGGGCTAGCAAAAAGACACTTCTGGTAACTTATGGAGCTGAAATTCCAGTTATTAAGCAATTGTGCTCTTTTCTATAGCAATGCAGGACCCCTCTTGACGACCCTGATGCTGAATTTCTAAACAAGGTGGGGTGAGTGGGGCATGTGAAAGGCAGCCTAAGCCCCAGAAACACCGCTGAGAGTGCAGTCCAGATGCATAAGGTGATGCGCTTTGGGTCCCACGGGAGAAAATCGCTTTACAAATGTTTGTTGTTGTTGTTGTTGTTGATCTGTACTGAAATGAAGTGCAAATACACAATACCAAATTTGCTTCTACCTTAGGGTGTAATCTATATGCCTAAATGCCCATAGGTATTATTTTTGCATCAAATATATATCAATATATCACACTGTCATGGTATGGGGGTTCCTTTACACACCCTCCATTTGCCAGCTATGCAGTTTGTGGATGAGTATGAACATTTAGGCACAGAGCAGCCATGACCCTCACACCTCAATCACCCCCTAGGTCAGGGATCCCCAACCATTAGCTCGGGGGCAACATGTTGCTCCCCAACCCCTTGGATGTTGCTCAAAACAAGATTTCCTACCAAATAAAGCCCCCTGTAAGCTGATAGTGTGCATAGACGCTGCCTAATAGCCAATCACAGCCCTTATTTGGCTCCTCCATGAACTTTTATGGTGCTTGTGTTGCTCTCCAAGTCTTTTTACATTTGACTGTGGCTCACGAGTAAGAAAGGCTGGGGACCCCTGCCCTAGGTGCTCCTGTATTGAAGCTAATTGTGAAAATATTGTGGAATATTGCAAATGCTTTTAGGAAGGTGTTTTTGTAAATAAAAATTTGTGATCATTTTGAGCTTTGCACTTTGGGGCACAAAAAAAAGAAAGTGCTTTGAGCGTTTGAGGATCCATTCAAATAGAATTTGTCTTTAATATTAATATTTCATGGTGTGAAACCTAAAGTAGACTGGTGCTAACTAGATTTGCTCTAACTTTTGGCATTTCAGTAATACCTTGAGAATCTGTAAGTAGCTTTTAAAGGCTGCTGGAAAATTCATAAATTCCCGTAAATGAGAGTTTAGTGCTTTCCATGTGTTTAAGAGTGTATAATGTTTAGGTATTTGCAGAGACCTCTGAGCACTTGCTGGACTGTATCTATTTTGTCTGCTCTCCGGATCGTCATTTGCTGCACCATTAAAATCATCATTTCATCTTCATTACAATTCAGTCCTGCCCATACTCTCTCTATTTGGAATAAAAAGCCTGCCTGACCTTGATGTATTGTGTGTATAACATTCATTATTTATAAAACATAATATTCAAAAGTATTTGCCCTGTGGGTCGGACATAATTGTTTGTTTCACAGCATAAAACATTTCCACAAATGTATGAATTTTTTATTTTGAAACAAATCAAACAGACAAAACTGTGGATTTACTGGAATATTAATGTGGAATGTGGCGGGTGAAGTTTATATAATAAAACCTGGGTCCTTAAGGTCAACTAATAAACTAACTTGTAAATGTTTAATAGCAAAAGTTCTTCAAAATTAGTTGGACATTAGTGATGAGTGAATTTTTTTGCCAGGCGTGGATTCGCAGAAAATTTCCGCATTTCGCCATTGGGGAATTGTTTCGCGAAACTCCCAGGAAAATTCGCAGTGGAAAAATTTGTCATGCGTAAAAAAATGTTTTTGCCGCACATCAAAATGGGGCGGTCGCGTAAAAAAAGGGCGCAGTCATGTCAAATTGGGCACGATCATGGCAAAAAAGGGTGCGGTCGCGTCAAATTGGGCACGGTTGCATCAAAAAGTGCGGGTGACAAAAGAAAATCGCGCAACAAATGTGTTTCACAAAATTTTCACCGTTTTGCGAATCTTCTTGCGGTTTTGTGAATTTTATGGCGAAGCGAAACGGAACAGATTCGCTCATCACTATTGGACATTCCTTTTTAACTACAATGTAGAAACTGGAAATGATCCTTCATTTCACTTGGTCTGTATGTATAGATCCTCCTCTAGTTGAATGTGGCCCATTTTTATCTTTAATCTTTAACAAAAATTTCCACAAGGAAGTTTCACTTTATAGGTGGCTCGCTCATTGTTGTCATTTTAGAATTCTAACTAGGGATGAGCAAATCTGTCCCATTTTGCTTCGCTGAAAAATTTGCAAATCTTTTGAAAGAAACAGCAAAAAATGCACGAAACATGAAAATAACACGAGTGCCGTACACGTCAAAAAATTGCAAAAATTTTTTTTTTGACGTATCATTTTTTTTTTTGCTACGGGTGACAACTTTTTGCCGAACGGCTAATTTTTCCGCAGTGAATCTTGTCGCCAGTTTCGCAAATCCATGCCTAGCGAATAATTTCACACATCACTAATTATAACCTCATGTCCAGTTCCCATAAGGCAGTGATCCCCAACTAGTGGCTCAGACGCAACATGTTGCTCCCCAACCCCTTGGATGTTGCTCTCAGTGGACTCAAAGCAGGTGCTTATTTTTGAATTCCCGGCTTGGAATTCTGCCAAACTGCCAAACAGAAGCTCCTGTAGGCTGCCAGTTTACATAGGGGATAACAAATAGCCAATCACAGCCTTTATTTGCCCCCCCCCCAGGAACTTTTCATGCTTGTGTTTCTCCCCAACTCTTTTTACATTTGAATGTGGCTCACAAGTAAAATAGGTTGGGGATCCCTTCTATAAGGCATACAAACACAATTTGTTAAGGTGTTGTGCTTATACGTACTACCAGAGGGAAAAATTTGTTGCGTGTCAAAAAAGTTGCGGTCATGTCAAAATGGGCACAGTCGCATCAAAAAATTGGAACGGTCACATCAAAATTGGGTGCAGTCACGCCAAAAAAGACGTGGGTGGCAAATAAGATGCGGGCCACAAAAAAAAAAAATGTTTCGCAGATTTTTCACCGTTTTGCAATTTTTTTTGTCATTTCGCGAATTTTACGGTGAAACGGGACAGATTCGCTCATCACTATTTATGGGATAAGGATTGTTTTAACTAGATTTGTGGTGCAAACATGAATATACTGTTCTGTATATAATGTTTATCATGTTTAGTACAGTATAGTACAATGCTCTGCAAGGAATCAGTCTCATTTATACATTTTCTTTGAGTATACTGTATGGCTTGACTTCCATTTATATCCTGATATTAAAGGGGAACTGAAACTGTCCTGAAAATGAAATTTTAATATACAGTAATCAATTCAAAATTATGTGTCGTTTCTAAAAAAAATCAAGTTATTCTTCACTCTTCCCCTCTAATCATCTGTCTCACTTTATGCAGGAGCCAGGAGTCTGATTTTGATTGGCAGAAAGGTCTAATACACCCTTTGGAGGTGCTCCTTTAACCTAGAAGATGTATTAGACCTCACACTTTCCCAATCACCAGAAATTCTGTCTCTCTCTACATGCAGAGTTTTTGCCAGAGTCAATTATTTTGTTAGATTTTGCTTTTGTTGGAATCACTTATATAAATGAGCTCCAATACATCTGCTAGGAGAGGGAGCCCTTTCCTTTTTTTCTCCTTTCTTTTTTTATTGCAACTACTGTATTAAAGGAACAGTAACACCAAAAAAATAAAAGAGCTTTAAAGTAATTTAGATAAAATGTACTGTTGCTCTGCACTGGTAAAACTGGTGTGTTTGCTACAAAAACCCTGCTGTGTAGGAAAAAGGAGAAAAGGCACAGGCTACATAGCAGATAACAGAAAAGTTCTGTAGAATAGAATAGAAGATTTGCGAAATGGCTAAAAATCTGCAAAATGGCAAAAATGTTGTGCGTCAAAAAAATGTGTGCAGCAAATTTTTTTTACATGCATCATGTGATTTTTTTTGACGTGTCATTTTTTGTGAATTTTTTGACGCAGGCAAAAATTTCTGTTGCGCGGCAAATTTCTCCACGCGAATCCATGCTTGGCAAATTATTTCGCCCATCACTAGACATACAGTAGGACATTGTCTATTGTGTAGGGAAAGGAAACTTTTCTCTGTGTAACATAGACTTAATTTACCTTGACTAGTGATTAGTGATGAGCGAATCTGTCCCGTTTCTCTTCGCCATAAAATTCCCGAAACGGCTAGAAAATTCGCGAAATGCATTTGTCGCGTGTGTCTTTTTTGTCACCTGTAGCTATTTTTTTGTCAACCGCGCTTCTTTGTTTGACGTGACTGTGCCCAATTTGACGCGCAACAAAAAAAAATCTCTAGGTTGAATTTTTCTGCGCCGAATTTTCACAGAAGCTTTGTGAAACAATTCGCCAATGGCGAAATGCGGAAATTTGCTGTGGATCCATGCCTGCTGAAAAAATTCGGTCATCACTACTATTGATGAGCAAATCCGTCCCGTTTCGTGTCTCTGAAAAATTCACAAATCTTGAAAAAGATTTGCAAAACGGCGAAAATGTCACGCATCAAAAACAATTTGACACTTGTGTCATTTTTTTGACACACAAGACAATTTTATTTGCTGCGGGCGACAATATTTTGACACGCCCGCCATTTTTTTTTTGATTCAAGACAAATTTTTCCACTGCAATTTTTGCCGCCCATTTCGTGAACAAATCCGCCAATAGCAAAACGTGGAAATTTGCCATGAATCCATGCCTGATGAATTATTTTGTCCATCGCTAACCTTGACATTCTCAGGCTGCTAATTTTGAGTTGCTTTGAAGCCCAATCCATCAACCCCCTTTGGCAATGCATTTACCTGTGTGACATTTTCTATATTAACTTGTTTTCATTGAGCAGTTAAGCAGTTCTAGTTCTCTTAATAACCTAGTGGCACCCCGGGGCATTTCTTTTCTGTTTTCTTTTTCTAAATTTTATTTTCATACACTGTTAGGAGAATGACTCTTGTACCATTGTGTCCCCGGCTTTTCTCCGAGGGATAAATACTGATAACAAGAATGTACTTTATATGTTCATTTGTTCGATTGAAGCTTTGTAAGAAGTATCCTGTCTACAATTACAAACAAATACATTCATTTAAGTATTTAATGCCCCCTTAAGTGCCCTTTCCTTCCTGACATTTCTGTATTTGTTGAAAGCGTGTTTCCAACCTAAATGAAATGAATTTAAAAAAAAGTTATCCAAAATGAAGTTAAAAATATGAGTCACTGGTGGCTTTTTTTTTTGTCTCACCAATGTTTTTTTTTTTTTTAATAAATAACATAGATAAAATAAATGTTGGTTACAATATAATTAAATGCATTAACTCTGCAGGCATTAGTGTCAAAAGTAATGTCAGGAAAGTGTCACTTGTGAACTTTGCTTTAATTAGTAGGTTTTCTCCATGTGGCATATTTCTTTGATGGGAAGGACCAATTATATTAAAAGGAAATATTTCATGTGCATAATTAAGGTATTAGCAGAAATACATTACGCCTGAGCTACAAATTATTTTGGAACATAGACACAATGTACTCAAATATTTTTAATACATGGTTGCAAAGCAGTTTGGAAGAAAAAACATAATATTTTTAAACAACTGTATCACTCACTATATTAGGTTTGTTTTGTCTCTTCTATATTATTGCCTTCCAGCTAATGTTTTCCTATTTTTATAGTAACTGATCCTCTTTCTAAATGAAGGGGGTCTCAATTTGGGCACATGATTATTGATGGGCGACATAATTGGCCAGGCATTGATATGCGGTGAATTTCCACGTTTCGCCATTGGCAGATTTTTGCGCAAAACAGGCGACCAAATTTGGGGCATGACAAATAATTGTCACCCAGATCAAAAAATTGTCGCTTGTGTCAAAAAATTGTTACCCGCGTCAAAAAAAAATTGGCGCACATGTTAAAAAAATGACGCACATAAAAAAACACCACGTGTGTCTTTTTTTTGACAAGTGACATTTTCGCAGTTTCACAAACCTTTTGAGATTTGTGAATTTTTCGTCGGGGACGGGGATTCGCTCATCACTGCACATGATTAAGTAATAAAGTTTTAAAATTTAATATATATTAATTTTTTTGATTTGCAAAAGCTGTTACCATGGGTATGTACAGGGCCGGGCGCCCCGAGGCCACCCCCTGTCCGTCGCCCCTGAACGGGGCCTGCACCCCCCCGGGCGCATGCACAAACTCGTGATCGTGCATGAAGTGGTCTTAACAATCGCATACGGAGCAGTGGGGGAGAGGTCCCCATTGCTCCATATGCAAGAAAAACTTTACTATTTTGGTGCGGTGGGGCAGCCTTTGTGGACTTTCCACTAATCTGGGCCAGGGTATGTAAGGAGGTCAAATATATATTTTATTTCAGTTGTAAATAGTTGGACAATATTCAGTTCAGACAACAGGTGGCACCAACCCTTAAGGTTGACCTGTAGGGGAATTCCACCTTCAGGATCCTATATAAGGAAGTGTAGGAGCTAAAGACTTCTTCTTTGGCCTGATAACATCAAAACAAGACACACTGTAGAGCCAGACCAGGTGGGAGACTGCCCCAGCTAGGACTAGGGGAGTTGGAGTTCAGTACCAGGACATCCTCAGAAGTGATAGGTTGCTAGGCCATTATACTCCAATTAGGGACTTGGGCATTCAGGAGTAGGTTAGTAAGGATGTAGTAATGGCAGCCCAGACATGCTGGTTCACTTTATGCTGGACACAACAAAGAAGAGGGAAATAGTGGGTATAGTAGGAGAGGAGACCCCTACACAGATAATGACACCCTTCTAGTAGCGTCCCACGTGTAAGTGGCCCTGAAGGCTTCTGGAGAGTGGGAATTCTGTGTGACTGAGGATGTGAAAGGATCCTCTACAGAAATGTTCATTGTATTTGGTGTAATTAATTATTTTGATGAAGATCAAGCTACTAGTGCTCCAGGGTTGTATATTGCCATCCCTATAAGAAGCTGTTTAATAAAGTCTGCCTTAGTTCATCAAAATCCTTTATGGGAGATGTTTGCTTCTGACAGTACTGTAAAGGACTACAAAATCCCCTTTGCTATAATGGGAGTCAACAGTCAGAGGTGGCCCTGTTTCAGGTACAGGCAAAAAAAATATAAATTATATATTAACTATTATTCATATGAACAACATAGAGGGTGTTAAATGTATGCAGCCTACTTGCGGTCAAGCAGTAGGTAAAAGTCAAGGACAGCAAAGATAGTGTAAAAATAGCAATAACATCTAGACACCTGACGCTGTGATAGTGTAATAAATCACAACAGTACAAAGCACTGTGTAGTGTTAAATGCACCACTGAAGAATGGTCTCCCTGTATGGTCAGAAAAAAACATGATTTTGGCATAGGGGAAGTATGAGAGAGGATGGATACTCTGAAAAATCTCCTTTCTCTAACTCACCATTATAGATAAATTACATCTAAGGATGACAGTACCCATATAGTGTTCTATTATGTTGTTTTTGTTATATTCATTATTATGTTCAGGATAACTGTAACAGGTTTATCACATATAAGATATTTCTGTGAGCAGGGAAATGTCCAGTTCTTGCAGTTGAACATTGGTACCTTTATTTAAAATTAAAAAAAGAAAAAAAAATGAAGGGAAAAAAAAAAATGAAGGGAAAATTGTTCAGATATAACATTTGCAGACAAGGAGTCAACACCAAGGTGAAAATGTACATTATCAGCTGTTCAATTTGGTTCTGTCTTATGTGTCAGATTACTTGGCCTTGGGAACTGACGTTAGGACCAAAGAGGAATTTGACCCAGAAGAACAGCAAAAGTTCGATATGACATTATACAAACACTCAGGCAGAATCATAGTCAACAAAACAGGCAATGGGGAGGCAGGTAGCAGTCAAGAATGGTCAGGAATAGGCTGTCTGAGTCAAGCACCAGTGATATTAGCAATGGTAACACATTTCTAGGAACTCTCCAGGAGGGACCTACTACCAGACATTACATTTGTGCCACTGGTGCCTTTTTATATTGTATTTGTTAGCAGAACTGGGGCAGTGATGTTGCCAGGTTGCACCAATCAAAAAGATCACTGTGAAGTGACTGTGATGTGACTGATCACTTTGATATTATGATGATGAAAGCTCTTCAAATACTTCTCTTCAGCCATATCTAAGCATCTCCTAAATGCCTGATAAAAAACACTAGCTCAGCAAACTGCCACTCCACTGTCCACTTGCCTCCTGATAGATAGCAATTTACAAGATCTATTACACGTAAAACAACCTCTAAACGTTTTCCTACCAACGATATCAAACAAACAGGCCTATATATTACTTTTAAGGCTTAAGCTGGCCATACACGTGGCGATCTGATGATGTTCATATCCGCCACACACCATTCAGGGCTGAATCGGCAGGTAAGGAGGTAGAAACAATAGGATTTCTACCTCCTTCTGCCGATTCAGCGCTGAAGGGAGAATTTTGGTCAGAGTTGGACGATATCAGCAGCTTCCTGCGATATCGGTCGACTCGCCGACATACCATATACGCACCGAATATCGTACGAAACGAGGTTTCGTACGATATTATCGGTGCGTGTATGGCCACCTTATGAATGGGACCTCTTTTTGAATAATGGCACCACATTAGCAATGCGCCAATGTGTCGGCACCATGCTATCACAAAGGGGCACATTTACTAATCCTTGAATCCGAATCCCAAATGGGAAAAAATCGGATTGGAAACAAAAATTTTGTGTTTTTTTTCGGCGCTGTCGCAATTTTTTCGTATTTTGCGCAACTTTTTCCTCACCATCATGACTTTATCGTATTTTGCGCTATTTTGCCGTCGCCGTCGCGATTTTTCCGCATTGAGCAATTGTAAACGGTGGAAAAACCAATCCAGATTTTTATGCGACTGCGCTGAAAAAGTCACGAAAAATATAAGATAAAGTCGTAACGGCGATGAAAAAGTCACGCAAAATACGAAAAATCGCAAAAATACCGATCATTACGAAAAAAACGCATTCGGACGCTTTCGGACGTTGGTGGATTAGTAAATGTGCCCCAAAGTGTAGCTCATTTCGTACCCTGAGTTGAATACTATCTGGTCCTGGACCTTTGTTTACTTTCACATGTTCTAGTCTCTTTTTAATTTCCTACTGAGTCGACCATCCATGAACACTTGTATTAATAAACTTGGTTCTATTAAAAAGAGACTTTCATTAACGGGTTCATCATTTTGCAAACAGATGAAAAATACCAGTTCTTTTACATAGATTCATACAGCCACATCTAATTGACTATACAGTTACAACTGCAGCAGGCTCACTAGTCCCAACGAGCTCCTCACCTTCCCTGAAATAAAGAGGTCAAGCTGTTTCATTAGCAGCACCAACCGGTATGACAGACTTCCTAATCAATTCCAGCAACCTCCCTCAACTGCCATCACTTATGTCAACGGCTCATTTCACACAATGCAGCTGACTGTGTGGTGCTGTTATACACAAATATTTAGAATACATTTGTCTGTATGGGTGGATGTGGGTCTTATTCGCTAACACAGGGGCAGCAGTTCTGCAATCCATAAAAACTAATGAGCACTCAGATTGTAATTAAATTAGAAAATAAGGGAATCTTTCAGTATTTATAGAAATGCTTTTAATTAAAAAAGAAATGTGCTGTTATTGATGTTCAGTGTTATTCATGAGGGCAAAAATACATAAAAATGCTTTACTCTGTCCCCCTGGAAAAAAGGAATTTTTATCTGTTCCTGCTGGAAATGCTATAACCATTCATTAAAATGTTCTTCTGTCTTTTTAATATCAGCAGCTAAATCGTTACAAATTTGCATTAATTAGACTTTATTATGGTGATGAACAGTAAACAGTTTGAGACTGAAGAACATGACAAACAAATATGTACAATTAAATAAGATCTGACTTATAGATCATTTTCTTCTACCCTGAAAGACAGAGGATTAGTCAATCTTAATTATTGATCAAAACATTTATTTGAAGACATTGTTTTAGCAGACAAATGAGATCAATCTATAAAGGGAGCCTGACAGATACAAAATCATTTCTCTTGGGTACACGTTTACAAATTAACTACAAATGAGAGTTTGATTTTTGAAAATATATAATTTTTCTTTCCATTTTGCACATTAAACTATGTCTTAATTCTCATCATTTAATTATATTTTTATAATATACTGTAGGAGGAAACTAACTTTTTTTAAAAAGTATTTTTCCACTGCTTGGATTTTGTTGGATGTTGCTGGATTTTGTCATATATTTTTGTGCTTCTGTAGACACAGTAAGGGGCCCATTTACTAATCCACGAACAGATCGAAAGCGTCCGAATGCGTTTTTTTCGTAATAAGCGGTATTTTGCGATTTTTTTTTTGTCGCCGTTGCGACTTTTTCGTAGCCGTTACGACTTGCGCGAATTGTCGTGACTTTTTCGTAGCCGTCACACAAAAATCGGAAAGGTTTGCCCGCCATTTACTAGCGCTCAATACGAAAAAGTCGCGACAATTTGCGCAAGTCGTAACAATTCACGAAAAAGTTGCGACGGCGACGAAAAAATCGCAAAAAATACGAAAAAGTCACAAAATATTAGTTTCCAATCCGATTTTTTCCCATTCGGGATTCGTGGATTAGTAAATAAGCCC
This sequence comes from Xenopus tropicalis, assembly GCF_000004195.4. Lineage (NCBI taxonomy): Eukaryota > Metazoa > Chordata > Amphibia > Anura > Pipidae > Xenopus > Xenopus tropicalis. The sequence goes on from NC_030678.2 coordinate 20,029,532, forward strand.
CTAACGGTGGCATTTACTAAAGGTTGGGGTTTTGTCATTATTTGTATTTTTTGCACAAAAATACGATTTTGTCACAAAAATAAAGCAACTATTTCACAATTTATTATGCGAAAAACTTGGACAAATCTAAAAAAAATATGCCATCTAAAAGCTTTGGAGAGCATTTACAAGTCAATGACAGATGTCCTTTTTACAACTGGAAGATCTTTCTTTGCTTCATGGTTTTAGAGGTTTTGCATTTGTGCAAAAATATGACAAAGTCAAGGTGTGGTTTTTGTGGAAATGAGTTTAGTGGTGGTTTCAAAAAAACTCTAAACCCATGAAAATCAGAATGTTAATAAATCTGCCCCTAAAAGTCATTTCATATTATTATAAGTATATTAATGATTCTACAGATCTCAAGATGGTTATTTATCAACATTTGTATTTTTTTGGTATTCACTTTTTTTTTTTTAATGTCCGATGAATTTGATTTATGATTTACAAAATGCAAATTTTGGATATGAAGCCAAATATATATTTGAATGACTCCGATATAAAACTTTAGCATCTAAAAGCTTTTGAGGTCATGTAGATTCCAGTGTTTTGAGTTTTTCCAACATTTTTTGAGCTTTGCAACCCATTGAAAAATGATTGAAAATTACAAATTCAAGTTATTCATATTTTTGTATGGTTTTATTCACATTTTTTTATTTTGTATTTTTTATCACACAAATACAAATTTTAATAAATAAGCCTCCAAGAGTTTGAGAAAGAAGATGCTTGTGGTGTAGCAATATAATAATAGAACTACAAACAGTACACTTACTTATATTATATAATACTAGATATTGTTGTGTTTCTCCAGCATCAATACAACCATTGCTCAATCAGAAAGTGTACAGAATTCCTAAGACTTAGGGGCAGATTTACTAATCCACAAACGGACCGAAAGCATCCGAACGCGTTTTTTCGTAATGATCTGTATTTTTGCGACTTTTTCGTCGCTGTCGTGACTTTTTCCTATGTCCCGCGATTTTTTCATCGCTGTTATGACTTTATCGTATATTTTCCGCAACTTTTTCGTCGCCGCCGTGAAAAAATCGGATTGGTTTTTCCGCCATTTACAATTGCTCAATATGAAAAAATTGCGACGGTGACGAAAAAGTTGCGCAAAATACGATAAAGTCGTGATGGCGCAAAATACGAAAAAACGCGACTGCTACGAAAAAGTTGCAAAATTTTCGTTTCCAATCCGATTTTTTCCCATTCAGAATTCGGATTCATGGATTAGTAAATGTGCCCCTTAGGGGCAGATTAATCAAAATGTGAGTTTAGAGCTTAATACATAAAAACTCACCCAGTTTCTATTCATTTCTATGGGATTTTTAGAAACATATTTATCAACAGGTAAAAATTAGAGTTCACCATTTAATAAATACGCTTCTTAAAACCCCATAGGTATAAATAGAACGTGGGTGAGTTTTTATGTGCTAAGCTCTAAACTCAAATTTTGATAAATCCGCCCCCTATAGTCATACTGACACAAGTTGGATATGTAAAACTGGAAAGTATACAGGACAATGTTTTAATTTACTTTATAACCCTATTATTCACACCCCAGCCCAGTGTCAGGATCAGCGGGATTCGAACCCCACTTGGGGTGTTCCTGACGGCATGCATTTGCCTCTATAGCCACTGGAGGCATTTTTGGTTGTCTGTTTCTTCTCTTGTCTCCTACTTTCTGCCTGCTCCCTTTCCTCCGCCCAACTCATTAACCTCATGTGTTTCCCATCTTCTAATCTTCTCCCTTTATAAGCCTTTCCCTGACCATTGCCCCTTGCTTGGTCATTAATTGTCTCTCGTGACCCTGCCTTCGTGTTCCCTGTTCCTGTGTCTGTTCTTGTTCCCGCTGGTTCCAAGCTCCAGTTCCGTGTCCTGATCCTGCCTTCTGCCTTGTTCCTGAGTCCTTTCTAGTCCTGCCTTGATTTCCCGGTTTTGACCTTGGCCTGTCCTTGACTTCGCTTGACTGCCGCTTGCCCTGACCTTTTGCCTGTTTTTGGATTCTGCCTCTGCCTGCCGTTCTACATTCAGTTTGTATATTCGTTGTGTGTTCGGTTACATCACTAAGTTTATTAAAGTTCTTCACTTTCAACATGGCCTCCGACACCAGTTTTGTGACTTATGGTTACACTCCGGGTTACCCAGTCTTCAGGCTCCCACCTTCCTGGTACTCCACAGCGTCTCCTCAGGGAGATCGTGACACCCAGTTTCTCCAGTATTTCATCACACAAAATGTGCAGTTCTAGAAGTGTTACATTCTTCAGTCATGCTATACTTGGGTTGACTTGATATTCCAAAGGCTGGCTGCCATACATGGCACTGGGAGAGCTATACATTTTGGTGATGAAAGCAAGATCAAGAAGGTTATACTGGTCTGAGAACATTAGGTGGTTTTTATTTAAAAAGAAAGACAAAAAAAACAAACAAACAAACAAACAATGTCTTGTGACTTTCTGAGTGGTAATGGAGTGTGTGTTGGCACTGATAGAAACTTTAATAAGTCTGTCTTCAATAAATGTGTTTCTGTGTATGTTTGTGATAATGATCTACTGCTAATGTATCAGTGATATGATTAATATACAGTAATAACAGTTTCTTGGGCATAAATTTGCAAATAAAGACAAACACAAAGTTTGAAAATAGAAATAATAGAAGAGGTTTTAATAAATAAATAATACAATATGCATTGTGCACAATGTGCATTTTTAGTCATAATTTCAGCATAATTGTGGCCACCCTCCAAATTGCATCCACCACAATGGTGCCCAATGATCAACAGATGCACTTGGTCTTGTGTTTTGGGTTGCATGTTATGTCTAGCATTTTTTGAGTGGCAGTTGTGTCTTCTGGAGTATGCATTAAGAAGCAGCTGTGGTGTGTAAATCTGGTGTCCTTATTGATAGAAACCAGAAGCTAACTTGAGGTTCAAGATTACACTAGGGGGGAGATTTATTAATCCCCCAACGCTCCAAATGTTTTTCTTGACTTTTTTGTACTTTGCAACAAAATTTGCGTGACAAAATCGTATTGTTGCGCAGAGTATGAAAGATTCGGATTCCTTCAAGCTTTGTTATCGTGACTTTCCTTGGGCCGGGTTGGAGCTGCAGAGTGCCATTGAGCCCTATGGGAGACTTTCCTTGGGCCGGGTTGGAGCTGCAGAGTGCCATTGAGCCCTATGGGAGACTTTCCTTGGGCCGGGTTGGGCTGCGAGGTGCCATTGAGCCCTATGGGAGATTTTCCTTGGGCCGGGTTGGAGCTGCAGAGTGCCATGAGGCCCTATGGGAGACTTTCCCTTGGGCGGGTTGGAGCTGCAGAGTGCCATTTGAGCCCTATGGGAGACTTTCCTGGGCCGGGTGGAGCTGCAGGAGTGCCATTGAGCCCTATGGGAGACTTTCCCTTGGGCCGGGTTGGAGCTGCAGAGTGGCCATTGACGCCCTGATGGGAGACTTTTTCCTTGGGCCGGGTTGGAGCTGCAGAGTGCCATTGAGCCCTAATGGGAGACTTTTCCTGGCGGCCAGGTTGGAGCTGCAGAGTGCACAATTGGAGCTACAGAGTGCCATTGAGCCCTATGGGAGACTTTCCTTGGGCCGGGTTGGAGCTGCAGAGTGCCATTGAGCCCTATGGGAGACTTTCCTTGGGCCGGGTTGGAGTTGCAGAGTGCCACTGAGCCCTATGGGAGACTTTCCTTGGGCCGGGTTGGAGCTGCAGAGTGCCATTGAGCCCTATGGGAGACTTTCCTTGGGCCGGGTTGGAGCTGCAGAGTGCCATTGAGCCCTATGGGAGACTTTCCTTGGGCCGGGTTGGAGCTGCAGAGTGCCATTGAGCCCTATGGGAGACTTTCCTTGGGCCGGGTTGGAGCTGCAGAGTGCCATTGAGCCCTATGGGAGACTTTCCTTGGGCCGGGTTGGAGCTGCAGAGTGCCATTGAGCCCTATGGGAGACTTTCCTTGGGCCGGGTTGGAGCTGCCGAGTGCCATTGAGCCCTATGGGAGGCTTCCAAAATCATGCACTGAAGGATCAAAGTCGGAAAGGTTTTCCTGCATTTTACCATCATTCAGATACGACAATTTCATGACTTTTGGATTGCCAATATGATATTATCTTGACTAATACAATTTTTTCGTAAGCATATTCGTGATATTTGCGATCATAAGAAATTTTCATATCCAATCTGATTTTATCCCATTCAGGATTTGAACTCGTGTTTTAATGAATCGGCCCCTAGGTCTTGGTTTCCCCAGCCTTGATACGTGCAAACGAGCACCATTCATTATAAGAGGATTTCATCATAAGAGGCAGAGACATTTTTAACCAAGTGCATCCATTATAAAGCACCTGCACTTGTGCCCAAACTATATAAAATATAAGATACAAGAAGGATAGGTGTGAATGCTAGAATAATATCCTACAGTCAGCAAAACAGGCATTTATATCATATTCTCAGCTCAGTAAAAAGTCTAGAAGTGGACATATTGTGTAGCAGCACATTATACTTCTCTAAATATAGAAGGGATGTGCTAAGAAAAGTTGTATTTTGGGTTGATTTATTGAAAATGTATTGAAAACTTCTCCAAAACCCCTACTAATCCCGCCCATCTGTCCCACTTCCTGCTGGCAGGGAATTGGAAGAGAAATGAAGACTTTCTGTGCTTTTCTGACTGCAGAGCCTGTGATTGGTGGTCTCTCCCCTACTGTGCTTCTGGCAGTGGCTGTTAGGACACACCCACACACAGGGATCATAGCAGATCTATGAGAAGATCTAAATAAAGGAGCCATTTTTTATATTTGGTATTCATTATTGCCTACAAGAACAGAGGGGTTTTCAGTTATGCTATATGTGTCTTTTAAGTATGAATTAAGAAATGGGAATGGTAAACTGTGGGGTGGTAAAGGTTTTAAATGTCTTGAATGTTCTAATTCTTTTTCTAAGAGTTTGCATTTAGCAAAGTAGAAGCCCAAGTTACAGAATGAATAGGACTGGAAATCTTTTTATTAAGTGCCATTCATATGTAGAAAAAGTCTTGAGTTCGCAGAAAACAAATAAAAATGCAATCTTGAGCTTCACGTAGCATATTCATAAGGCAATGAATGGGAAACTTGTAACAGGCTGCATCAGTAGCTTTTGTATGGCCAATATGACATTGAACGGCCAAGCTTTCAAATCTTAATCAGATATTCTGCAGAGAGAGACGTCTCAAGTGCAAAATCATGGTAAATTTGTACAGTAATTTTTTTTCGACAAAAGAAGTCAAGTTCTTGTAGATGCAGAGTACAAGGAACGAGGATGCAAATACAAAAGAAGTCCTTTTCTTCTAATATAAGCATGCAAAAAACCTACCAATGACAAACACTGCACAAATGAAAGGGCAGCAGATAGAAGAAAGTATGAGGATATAAACCCAAGTGAGAACTGATCCAATGACAAGCAGAGGAATGCACCATAATGTGTTTTATTGGGTTTGTTTTATGCATGAAATTGTAGTCATTTCATTCAGAATAAAAAAAAAAGCCAAACAAATAAAAAAAAAATCATTATTATGTTTAAAAATAGAACTCGTAGAGGATAAAATGTTCTATGCTCTATAAAAACATCTTAAATTCTCCCGACGCCAAAGGAGACAATGAAAGGATAAAGAAACGTCTTTAGCGTTCTGTGGCAAATATTCATAATACAGTGAAGGTTTCATCTTTATATTTTGGATCATTAACTAAACTATTTCAATTTAATCTGATGTGAAGCCATTATATTCATTTATATTTATTAAATGAGATTTAGTTGTCCATGTCAGATTATTATATATTAAAACTGCCATCTCTAGATAATTAGAGCACAATAGAAGCTGGTACATGTAAATTGCCATCTTTTTCAATTACCACATCTGCAAATGTAAAATGGATGATAAGTGTAACAGACCTCATTAAATCTGTTGTACAGGAACACTGGCTCTGATAAAGGCAGAGAAAAGAGAAGCAGAGAGAGAAAAAAAAAAAAAAAAAGAATTTGTAGCTGTCCTGGTAACGGGAAGCTTTCGGCTGAAATATGCACACGGGGCACATTGACATAACTAGAAATAACAGTAATCAGTGGTAGATTTATTATTATTTGGAAAGATCCTCATTGCACAGATGTTGCCATTAAGGCACATGACAAAGGCTATAAAAATATGCAGATGGGCTGAAGATGTTCCAGCACATGGATCTAGAAAGGAAATTGTTAGGAACAAATCTAAGTGACTGAAAGGTAATCTGCGAGTTTAAAAGAGAGTTACAAAGCTTTGGTTTATCCGACAACTGAACTATAGCCCCACAGCACTCATGGTAGAGACCTGTAGACTTGTAACTATGAGTTGCTACTAGTGTCACTGGCCATACACATTACAATTACGGCCACTGGTCGCGGGAAAGATCGTTCATACCCTCCACTGACGTTCAGGGCTGATTCGGCAGATATGGAGGTAGAAACAATAGGGATTCCACATCTATCTGAAGATTCAGCCCTAAACGCATGCGTTTGCTCAGATGCTGTCAGACTCACCGAATCAGGCGGCTTGATAGAAGTTGCAGAGAAATAGCTTTCCCCTATGCCTCTCACTGGATCTCACACCTGGTAATGGGAACAGGGAGAGCCCAGATAAAGAGTAGCAGAGGTGACGAAAGGAATAAAACAAGGCACTTGCAGTCACCGGTAGCGTCAAAGCAGTCAAACGTAGACAGAAATCAGAACCGAGGAACAGGCAGAGGTCAAGACAGGCAGCAAACTGGACAATCAGGAGAACGGGCCGAAGGTCACAACAGGAATCAAGTACAGGAACAATGCTCAGCATATAACCAGAAAGGACGATCCACCAGTGAATTGCAGGCCTCGGCGTCTATTTACGCGCTGTGCGCATACATCAAAAAGTGTGCACGCCAAAACGTGCATTAAAGTACGCGCACCCATGCGTGAATTCGCATGGAAATCGCCGAGCATGCGCAAAAATGGGCGCGAACGCCGAGGGATGGAGCGGTAAGTTTGTCATTCCTGACAGGTGCCGTCAAATTCTTTTGTCCCACTTGATCTACGAGACGACCGATATCCAAGGCTTTTGCGAAATCGGTCCTCTCCTCGATCCACCAAGGTGCGCCTATAGACATAACTAGTGATGAGTAAATCCTGTTTCGCTTCGTCATAAAATTTGTGAAATGGCAAGAAAATTTGCGAAACGATAAATTTGTCACACAATTTTTTCGCCGCCTGTGTCTTTTTTGTCGCCACCATGCCCAACTTTGATGCGACCGCACCAATGTGACAAAAAAATTTATGTGCAACAAATTTTTTTGCGGTGAATTTTCACCAAAGTTTCGTGAAACAATTTGCCAATGGTGAAATGCAGAAATTCGCTGCAAATCCATGCCTGGCGCAAAAAATTCGCTGATCACTAGACATAACTGCTCAAAAAATGGAGCACAAAGAGTTGCACTTGTTCCTGTACTCAGTGCCTACAGGAGAGAGATTGCCAAGACCACAGCATTAGTTCCCCAGGCTCAATCCTCCCCTGCCTGTGGCTTTTAAAGGAGAGAAACTGCCTAAACCAACACCTATTTTTACATTTTCAAAAGCATAAGACCAGCATTTAAGTTGAGTTTTTGTATTTTTGTACTTTGGTAGAATTTCTCTGCAGGAAGAATGGCCAAACTTCCACGTGGTTGTAGCACGCCCACACCCATACTTTTAAATGGTGGTCTTAATTAAAAATGAGTGTTGGTTTTGGCAATCTGTCTCCTATAAAAGTTAATGGTGGTGGAGGACTAAGCCCTGTGACTGAAGCCAATGCCCCAGACAGGAGCCACTTATCCCAAGAAATGGTACCATGCAGGGAGGTGCCAGTCTTTAAAAATATGACTGGAGGTAAATAGTTAAGATCACCATATGGGCTTTACCTTGACGTGGTATGGTGGCTTGGCAATTTCATGATCATAACTTTGTAACTAAAATCCCCTGTTGTTGTTAATAAAATACATGCACTTGTATACAGTAGATACTAAATTACCTATGAAACAAGGGACCATGGGATGTGCATCGACCAAACCCTTTTGTTTTGTATGTTTACAGTTTGCAAAATGTCACAATTGGGCGGATTATAAATGTGTTAAATTGTTTTTCCCATCTGTAATTGCAGTAGCCCTTAGAGCACACATTTGGGAGAACTTATTCACCTCAGGTTGCTGAAGTATGAGATTAATTAACAGACATGCTTTACTTTTTATTGTTACGCTCTAGTGCCTCTCAAATGAGAAGTCATAAAATGTAATAAGAAGTGATAAAAACACTTGATATTCTGTCAAAATGCAATGTGAACTGATGTGTAAAATAAAGTACCTCCAAAACAAGAGAATCATAAATTCTTTTTATTGTCCAATTAGTTTGCATTCACCACCTCTTACAGGCCCAATTAATTAACTATTATAATTTATTTATATAACACCAGCAAGTTATGGATACATATGTGACTATCCTATTGATATAAGCTTCAGATTACCCAGACTAACCCCCAGACTTAATATAGGTGGTAGCAGCTTCTATCAAGTAAAGGAAAGCCCTGGAGGAATGACCATCAGCCAGATTACACTGGTTTATGTCTAGAAATTGGTAGAATCAGATATAGTCGTGGTTAGGTGAGAAGGATTGGGTTAAGGCAGGAGAGAGCTGGACCGGGGGGCAAAGAGAGGGATGTGATGTCAGGGGAAGAAGCAGTCACTTCCTTATCTTCTGAGCAGGTAGAAACATGAGGCAGAGCTCTCTCTGCAAAATAATATTATTAGCTACAGTATATACACACTAACTCCTCACTATTAGGGATGTAGCGAACCTCAAAAAAAAAGTTCGCGAACCTGTTCGCGAACTTCCGCCGAAAATTGCGAATATTCGCGAACTTTGCAAACCCCATAGACTTCAATGGGAAGGCGAACTTTAAAAAATAGAAAAGCCATTTCTGCCCAGAAAACTGATTTTAAAGTTGTTTAAAGGGTGCCACGACCTGGACAGTGGCATGCAGGAGGGGGATCAAGGGCAAAAACCTCTGAAAAATTGACACACACGCCGTTTTTCGAAATGATCGGTAATTTTGCGACTTTTTCGTATTTTCCGGCGCTTTCGTAAAGTTATCGTAAGTTTTGCGACTTTTTCGGAGCTTTCGTACCGTTATCGTAAGTTTTGCGACTTTTTCGGAGCTTTCGTAATGTTATCGTAAGTTTTGCGACTTTTTCGGATCATTCGTACCGTTATCGTAAGTTTTGTGACTTTTTCGGAGCTTTCGTAATGTTATCGTAAGTTTTGCGACTTTTTCGGAACGTTATCGTAAGTTTTGCGATTTTTTCGGAGCATTCGTACCGTTATCGTAAGTTTTGCGATTTTTTCGGTGCCGGCGAACCCAACTTGCGAACATCACGAAAAGTTCGCGAATTTGCGGACTTGCGAACACCCGATGTTCGCGCGAATTAGTTCGCCGGCGAACAGTTCGCTACATCTCTACTCACTATACTGCTGGCTTTGGGGGTAGAATTATTTAGACAGGCTGCTTGTTATGCTCTTGCTGTATATTAGCTGTTTTTAGAGCAGTTACATTCACTGTAGTCACTCAGGCAGCATGGAAGTCACCTTGGGCCCAAAAGGTACCCTCTGTATTGTATAGATATCCAGGCTGTGACACTGAGCTGCAGCTACTGTATACAAAGAGCTGTAATTAGAGTATACAGAGAGCTGTAATTAGAGTATACAGAAAGAGATGTGGGACACAGTCAGGAATAGGTGCAATGCCTGAATATTGTAACATTCCTGGGCTTTGCTTTATTAAGTCTGCCTATTGCACAGTATTTTCATAGATATATAGTTACTTGATTCAGCAGCATGTTGTCATATTTTGATGGGGTTTTTATTAGGTCTCTGATTTCATCTCTATATACATGATTTAGCCCATGCAGAGCTTGCAGGCTAGCTATATATGTATTTAGATAACATTTCATCTGCCCCTGATTTCCTATAGAGACTACACACTGGCATTTACATTTGTTCTGTGTGCCTAGTGCAGAAGTAGCTATTGTAATATATATATATATATATATATATACAGTATATATATAGAGGGATTACAGTTAGTTGCCTCTGTTAGTGTATCAGGGAGAGCCCACACACAGTAGCTTCGCCGACTTGGCTCATATTTTATTTGGGGCAGATTAAGCTTTTTCTTGATTTACCCATGTGTTTAGGGGGTAGTCTGTTGCCTAGTAGGTTTCCAGATACTGATAACGTAATTATATAATACAGAGCATGCTTATTGTAGCATGGAACAGATGTAGTTTTACTGTATTTATGTGTGTGCGTATATATGAGTGTATATCATAAAGCTAAGGGTATTCCTACTTGTGCTTCAGTATGTTTGATACAAAGAATATTGTATATGGTGTGTATATTTATGTTTTTAATTCATTTTCTTTGTTTTATTAACAAATAAGCAATACTTAGAAACTTATGGTGGGGATGAGCCCAACTGAAGGTTTTCAGTTGGGCATGTTGTGGCAGTAGGACCTTGCCAGGGTTCTGAAAAAAGGTAATTTTAGCAGAGGGAGAAAGAAGGTTCTTTCCTGTGATTGCACGGTGTGTTGATACAGATACAGAAACTACTACAGAAACTACTACTGCTTGTGCTAGGTGACGGCCTGCTTGGATTTCCTATCATAGAGACACTGCAGATTCAGGACTGGCAGCAGGGCTGGTGAACTTCTCTCATGTTGGGAGATGCAGCTTCTGCTGGTAGCAGTGTTTGGGGCCATCCTCTCTGTAGGTAGAGGCAGCCTAATACTGATGGATATAATGACATACTCTCAAATGGCAACTATGGAATTGAAACTTAAGTCTTTAGTGAGGAACAGCAAGGCATAATAGCAATCTCTTATGGAATTCTGGCTTTAGAATATTTCCTTGGGATTGGCTGTCAAGGTCCTTTGAATAAATGCTGAGCTCATTGTACCCTATTTCTGTCTCCTGGTGTTTCATTAAGGGATGTAACAATGGGGGTTTGGTGGAAGGGTCAATTGAGGAGTCCCCTTGTCAAGACAGAGCAAAGGTGGTTTCCTAACACCTGCAGAATAGTTAAGGTTTATACTCACCTGCTATTACAAATAGGTTTAATTAATGATGAATAGTTTTGGTCTCAAAAAAACAAAAACAAAAAAGATATATATGAAATCTGATTTAAATGGAGAATCTTATGAAGTCTGGACAAAAAAATCAATGAGGCTGACTCTGATATTTAATATAAGAAGCAAATTAGTTGAAATTCAAGATCACAAAAATTTCCAAATCTGAGTTTTCTAAACTCAGATTTCAAGATTTAACATTATCAAAAATAAATCTAGATATTCAAATAAAAAACTGGCAAATATATATATATATATATATATATATAAAAATACATGCAAGGTATTTTTGTGTGTGTATTTGGAATATGGAATGATGTGATTTTCACTTCAGTCGAGTTTTTTTTTCAGCAATACAGTCACTTGTGGCTCTTAAAAGCTATATCTTCTTACCCATTGTACAATAGAAGGTACCATTGAGCCTTTACAAGGGCAAGTACTCCTCTCCATCCCTATTACTCGTAAATGCTCCATGCTCTTAAATGCTCTATTGATTATAGTGATACGTTAGGTTTTATTTACAAACAAGAGTTTTTTCTCATAATTCCAACCAGATTGAAGTTACGTCGAGAATTTTGAGAGGGGGGCAGTTGCATCACTTTCAAAGTACATGTTTAAATGGCTGGTACGGCTATTGGCACAACCTGCTGTAGGAACCCTGGTACTACCACCAGGTCCAGGATGGCATTTCATCAAAAGAGGCATAATGGTAGGATTGGTAACCATGTGAAATTGCCTGTTTGGATGCAAGTACCTTACTCAATTATGCCAGTATGTGCTCTTTATTAAATCCATTTTAAAGCACTTACACTTGCAGGTATGTTTGTAAATGACCCCTATTGTTTTTAAAGGACCATTATCCTCAATACATGGGGGCGGCATGTTGGAGCATTGGCCACATTTCATCAGAAGAGGCATGATGGTGGCATTGGCAACCATGTGAAATTATGTGTTTGGATGCAAGTACTTTACTCAATTATGGCAGTATGTTGTCACGATCTCCCTGAGGAGACGCCGTGGAGTACCAGGAAGTTGGGAGCCTGAAGACTGGGTAACCCGGAGTGTATCCATATATCACAGGACTGGTGTCAGAGGTCATGATGATTAGTGAAGAACTTTAATAAACTTAGTGAAGTAACAGTGCAAACAATGGATATACACACTAATATATAAGAATCAGCAGGCAGAGACATAATCCAATTCAGGCCAAAGGTCAGGGCTAGCAGCAACCAAGAGAAGTTGAGGACAGGCCAAGGTCAGAACCGGGAAATCAGAACAAGGAAGGGCACCAGAGAACAGGAACAGGGCAAGGACAGGAACAAGACTCAAAATCTGGAGCTTGGAACCAGAAGGATAACAAGAATAGACACAGGAACAAGGAACAGAGTGGCAGGGTCACAGGAAACACTTAATGACCAAGCAAGGGGCAATGATCTGGGACAGGCTTATAAAGGGGATTAGAAGATGGGAAACACATGAGGATAATTAGGTGGGCGGAGGAAAGGGAGCAGACAGAAAGTAGAAGACAGACAAGAGAATAATCAGACAGTGTCAACCCAATATGCCTCCAGTGGCTCAGGAGGCAAATGCATGTTGCCAAGATCACATCAAGCCGAGTTTGAATCTTGACATACAGTATATGCTCTTTATTAAATCCATTTTAGAGGACTCACATTTTCAGGTATGATTGTAAATGACCCCTTTATTGTTTTTAAAGGACCATTATCCTCAGTACATGCTTATTAATGGGCCAGAAATCCCATGACTCCTATTGTTTTTAAAGGGCCATTATCCTCACTGCAAGCTTATTAATGGGCCAGAAATCCCATTATATCCCTATCCACTCATAAATGGCATGTTGGTCTTAAAGAGCCCACGCCACCACTAAATCTCAATTGCTTCTTACTGGATATAATTCCTTATACAACAAGACAATAATGCATTCACTTAGCAGGGGCTGATTATTATTACTCAAGAGAATAGGTATATAGATAGACCATACCACATTCTTTATCACAATTGCATTTGTTTGCATCAATTTCATTTTTTTTTTTCACTTTTTTTTAGTAAAAACATTGCCAGATTTTAGATTTTTATTTTTTAAAATAGACGACTACCCCACTAATAATGTTATCTGATAGTGACATTGTAAATGATCCCATCAAAGTTCATGAAAGGGGATCAATTAAACTTACGTGCGACTACTAGATTTTCTTGTCATTTTTTGTCACTAAGATTACTGAGATTTATCAATGTTTGAGTTTGATTTTTTTCACGATTCGAGTTTCTTTGCACTAAAAAAAACTTGAATTTGAATTATGGTTCAAAAACTTGAATGTAAAAATTTCCCATCTAAAAGCTTGCGAGTTTTTATAGATGTCAATGGGAGTTGTCCTAGGCAAAGGCAATCCATATTTTCAGTTTTTCAAGTTTTTTTCGAGTTTGTAAACTTGAAGATTCAAGGTATTTGAGTTTTAGTCAAACGAGTTTTACTTATTAATTAATAAGCGAGCATTCGATGTGTGAGTTTATTCAATTTAGAAAAACAAGCTTGAATTCACAAACTCGAAAACTGATAAATAAGCTTCTTTTGCCCAGGTGCAGTAACCCATAGCAACCAATAAGATGTTTGCTTTTAAACTGGTGACCAGTAAATGCTGCCTGCTGATTGGCTGCTATGGGTTACTGCACCTGCCTTTTATTACATGACCCCAATAGGGATTTGCAGCAATAATAAACTTTATATAGAATGCAACAGGCATCTAATCCAATGGCGACACATGGGGGTCTATCTGACTAACTGGCAAATGTACTCTGACTGTCTCTCTAGCATATAACAGTCCCTCAATTAAACTCCGGTGGGATAAATAAAAGCTGAGTTCAGTGACTTGTAATATGGCCCTTCCCAAGCTAGTTTTTTTTCACTAGCTTTCGGCACTTTTCCTACCTTCCAGCCAATTGGATCGCTCCCCTGCCTGTTACCGGGTTGAATGATGTCACAAGCAGAGGAAGCTTTGGCACAGGCAGAACTAGAGGATGACCCCTTTGATCTTTTACATACACAGTAGATACATCATTTTCATAATAAATAGTAATTCTTCATGCTCTTGAATGAAAAGATGAATGTAAAACATCAAAACACATGAATGTGATATTGCTCAGGGGACTCTGCTAAGCAGATTTGCAATTTCTATTAATTATGTTTTTTTTTTCTAGATTTCAGTATATTAGTAATATTTTCCTTTTGTTTTTATTTGAGAGCTCACAGAAATGTATTATTAACTTTATGAATTCAGCAGTTATCTCAAAGATTAGATAATATCTTGGTTTTTTTTTTCCAGCATTTCTGGAATACAGCCCATGGTTTTACATTTATTCCACTGGTATAAAATCAGCCGAGGATCTATATTACTACGCAGGATAACCCTTGAGGTTTGTTGAGATTGTTTGGACTTGTGTGTGCATTGCTAGACTTATATTGAAGGTAAGTTACGGGAAAGGTTTCAATTAAAAACGAATCTTTGTAGCTATTCTTCAGTTTGTCATGTTCAAAAATGTAATTTTTAGATGTGTTCCAAGCAAACAATTTATATCTGATCCTTCTCTTATTCCAGCAATGAGTCAACGCAGCAAAAATCCAATACATACAGTATGGCTTGCAGATTGATTTTAAATTACAGCAGCTTGTCTGTGTATCTGAAATAACAATGCTGAGGCGCACATCATTGCTTCATTTACATCAGACGAATAGCCGTCTCTGCTTCTGGGTTGTGGAATGAATCCTGTCCAAAATATTCATTGGATTCATAAAGGCAATAAGAATAAAATATATATATATATATATATATATATATATATATATTTATATGTGTGTGTAACCTCAATGCACACCTTTTCCTATCTATTCTTGTGTCTAATGAATCCTGACACACACAAATACACTTATCACGTTGACCTTTTCTTTTGTGTGTTTCATTAGGATGCCAGCACAGTCATGTACAAAAGTAGCCATAGAGCAACATGAATAGAATGCTTTAAACACAGAACAGAATACAGGTATAGGGTCCCTAATCCAAAACCCATTATCCAGGAAGTTCTGAATTACAGAAAGGCCATCTCCCATAGACTCCATTATAAGTAAATAATTCTAATTTTTAAAACTGGTTTCCTTTTTCTCTGTAATAATAAAACAGTACATGTACTTGATCCCAACTAAGATAAAATTACCCCTTATTGGAGACAGAACAGTCCTATTGGGTTTATTTAATGGTAAAATGATTCCCTTTTCTCTGTAATAATAAAACAGTACCTGTACTTGATCCCAACTAAGATATAATTACCCCTTATTGGAGACAGAACAGTCCTATTGGGTTTATTTAATGGTAAAATTATTCCCTTTTCCTCTGTAATAATAAAACAGTACCTGTACTTGATCCCAACTAAGATATAATTACCCCTTATTGGGGGGAGAACAGTCCTATTGGGTTTATTTAATGGTTAAATGATTCCCTTTTTTTTGTAATAATAAAACAGTACCTGTACTTGATCCCAACTAAGATATAATTACCCCTTATTGGGGGCAGAACAGCCCTATTGGGTTTATTTAATGGTTAAATGATTCCCTTTTCTCTGTAATAATAAAACAGTACCTGTACTTGATCCCAACTAAGATATAAATATCCCTTATTGGATGTAAAACAATCCTATTAGGTTTAATTAATGTTTTATTGATTTTTAGTAGACAAGGTCTCGAGATCCAAATTACAGAAAAACCCCTTATCCGGAATACCCTTGGTCTCGAGAATTCTGGATAATGGGTCCTATACCTGTATACAGTCATTCCTTCACCAATTTTTGTTGTTTGTTACTACCAGAATGATACATCATTTTCCAAAATGGCTCTTTCACAAAAGTGTCTTTATTTGTATAAAGAAACATATGATACAATTAAAAAGCCAGATCATACAATGAAATATAATAAATTGTGTGTATGAAACAAAAGCACTAACTATTCATGGATCATAAAAACTCAGAGCTTAAATGTGCACGATTTACAGCCCAACAGAATGCCTACAGATATGGAGCGCCATTGTAACTATACCACAACGATGCAGTTATTGTTTTGTTTTGGCTGCTTTAATTAGTAATTAAGGGCATATAATATTTCACAAGCACCAATTCACTTGCATTTGTTAACAATTTTTCCTTTACATTCAGATAGGTCGCAGTGAGTTTTATATAACACAAAACAAAGCTGCTATTCTGTTTCTATTTGTGACAACATGTAAGTACTGCTTACTCTTTCTTAAACCTTTTTGTGACATTGGAAGCAGCTGGAGTTGTATTGTCATGAGAATAACCCAGCACGCTTTCTCTAGTGTCAGCAAATGCAACGTGACTGATATTCATATACTTAATAAACATCTTGGATTTAATGGAGTACAAAAGAAAACTGCCTGAACCTGGGAGAGCAAATAAGTCTATTGAAATGATTTACTCTTAATTAATAATGTTAATGTGATTTATTCTCTAGTGCAATTAAAATGAGATTACTTCCAGCTAATCATATTTGCCATGAAACTTTCAGCTCAACTATAATGTAAACTATGTAGGGCTCATTTACAATGTCCCACGCAGTGCAAAAAAAAAGGCAACAATCTAGCAATCTTGCACTTTGTCTACTGCATGGAGAATTCTCCTTGAAACTAGTGCTGCCTGTGTTAGGTGGAGCTCAATTTAAGAGGGGGTGGCACATTAGTGTCATGACGATTATCCGTTCCATAGCTTGGGTGTCATTCAAAGTATGGAGTGCCTAGATCGGGGTCCTGTCCAGGGCCGCTGTAAAGTACCCAGTGGTCCCAGGGCAAAACTTCATTGTGGCCCCCCACTGCCCCAAGAAATTTGTGATAGAATAACCCTCAAGCACATGAAGTTTAATATGGTAAGGTAGGCATTAAAGAAATGCTCTATGCTTTCTGAAGTAGACATGATCCTCAGGTGGCACGCCCTGGACCAAAAGCCCTGGGAGCCAACAAAATTATAAAATGTTGATGCCCCAAGAAAAAAAGGCAAATAATTTAAAATGCCCGTAGTCGATTAAAACGAGGAGTCTGCCATCTCTTTTTTCCAAAAGTTATCCCAGATGAAAAGTATGCTAGTTGGACCTCTATCCCTGTGGGCTCTGGGCAAATTACCCTTTTGCCCATTTATTACAATTGCTCTGGTCCTGTCCTTATTGCCTGCTGATAGGTGGGCTGTCAGGACAGCAGAAGCTGTGTCTCCTGATTCCTCTTTCTTCACCAAACACCAGTTTTCATCCAGCACTCATTGCAACAAGTACTTCCCAAATGAGCATTAAGGGGTTCTTGCTCTCTTGCACCTTCTGGTCAGTTGACCTATGTTAACTCCTTTGACCATTCTTCCTCTTGTAATGCCCACATACTGTATCTGTATCTAGCTATGGCTTCTCCATGTTGTCCTTTGTTCCAATCAATTTTATCTTTTTATGTTTGCAAACCTCCTCCAGCTTCAAACTAGGGATTTCAATAAGATTGTTTGCTAATGTTTCCCAAGACTATATACTCCCTGGAACAGGTGTTCCTGTTTCTTAACTACCGTATATACTCGAGTATAAGCCGATCCGAATATAAGCCGAGGTACCTAATTTTACCTAAGAAAACTGGAAAAACTTATTGACTTGAGTTTAAGCCTAGGGTGGGAAATGCAGCAGCTTCTGCTAAGTTTCATCAAAATAAATACCAATAAAATTACATTAAATGAGGCATCAGTGGGGTATATGTTTTTTAATAATTATTTCAAGTAAAAACTGTAAACTAGCTCTGTAAGTTGAGGGTCAACAAAAACAATTGTTTTATGAACAATGATACCTTAAGAGTACTGAGCAACCAAGCTAAAGGGGCACATTTACAAAAGCACGAACGCTCGAGCGTTCATGCGAATGCTCCGAGTGTATTTTCGATGATTTTTTCGGGCGTCCGCACGACTTTTTCGTACACCGCACGACTTTTTCGGACGTTTGCACGAAAAAATCGGAAAGGTTTTACCGCTGTTTACAATTGTTCGGTACGAAAATTTCGTGACTTTCGGATCACCAATACGATATTATCGTGACTAATACGATTTTTTCGTAAGCATTTTCGTGATATTTGCGATCTTCCGAAATTTTCGTTTCCAATACGATTTTTTCCCATTCGTGATTTAGATTCGTGGATTAGTAAATGTGCCCCAAAGAGTTAAAACCCTTTAAAACTACCGTATATATAGTTTATATAGAATATAAAGTGCAATGTCTAGTGCAGAATGGGACAAGTGAGGATGGTAGATGAAGATGAATTTGGGAGCAGGCCAGGGCACTGGCGGGTCTGGTTGCAGGCGGCCTAATTTGCACACAAAGGACAGAGGGTGCTAGTCTGGAGGGGCCCATGGCACCCGACTTGAGTATAAGCCGAGGGTGACTTTTTCAGCACATTTTGGGTGCTGAAAAACTAGGCTTATACTCGAGTATATACAGTAATACTTCTTGCTTCCAGATTTTTATATAAGCAGGGATCTGTATTAAAAATTCTACTTTCATTTGCATACATGGCCATTTTATTATTTATATGCCTACCTTATTGGAAAAGATCTCAAATTGAGCATGATTTCATCTAGGGACAGTTTGTTGCATTACCACATACTGAAACGGCAGTGTTACATTTCATTATTGATAGCTCTTACAGTTTGGGTTGCAGGGTTACAACCTGTTAATAGATTTGCTGTTTGTTCTCCAATGTTGTGTTGCAGGTTAATGTGGGACACTGATCCAAAACACTTAAAACCTGAAATACATTTTTTCTACGGCCAGATAGTTTCTCTTCAGGGTTTGTTGGGTTGTACACTGACAGCCACTCAGAATGAATAGTTTTTACATTGGCTGTAGTTCTCAAAAAATAGTACTACAGTACATACCAAGCTAAAAGACCAATACCTGAGATACATGTATTATTGGGTTAATATGTGTTTAAAGGGAAACTGTATACTTTTTATTTCTAAATTGCACAGCTTACATAGCAAATAATTCACTCTACCATTTAACATTTTATTTTTGAACCAACAAATGTATTTTTATCTGTAATATTGGTGTAGGCGTCATCTCAGTCTGAACCTATTGTATCTCCTACTCCCATGTAACTGGAGGAGTCCCAAGCCAGACTTGAATTTCTTACAATCGAGTGCTATTCTGATACCTACTGGGAGTTGCTATCTTGCTCCCTTCCCATTGTTCTGCTGATCGGCTGCTGGGAGGGGGTGAGATATCACTCCAACTTGCAGCACAGCAGTAAAGTGTGACTGAAGTTTATCAGAGCACAGGTCACATGGCTGTGGCACCCTGGGAAATGAAGAATATGTCTAACCTCATGTGAAATTTCAAAATTAAATATAAAATAATCTGTGTTTTTGAAAAATGGATTTCAATGCAGGATTCTAATGGAGAAGCTCTATTAACTTATGGGTTAACTGATGGGTTTGGAAAGAATGTTTTCCCATGGCAGTATTTCTTAAAATAGACCCAATGCATGTGACTCCAAATTGCAACAGGACCTCCTTAATCAATAAAAATAGATTTTTTTCTAAAGAAAAATTCCTTGATATGTGTTCCACTTATTTTATGGTAATGCAGAGAAATACTAAAAGTATTCAAAGTATATCTCTACATGCAGTAGCCTTGTTTTTGTTGCATTTATCTAGCTGAAAAATATACTCTGAGAGGACTAAGGGACCTATAACCTAATTTAAAGTGTGCATCTATTGATCCAGTACCTACAAATAATACATTCTAGGTAACCTATGTCCTACTTTATATCAGAAAGATTTTTGTATTATAGTTATGTAAAGAACCAAACAATCCATCTTCCTTTTTAAGAACTAAGACCATTGTGTTCTATAGATCTGCTGCATCAACTTGGCCTTTTGCCCTTGAATGGCTACCCCCCACCACCATGGTAGCTTCTATATGCTTTATAGTGTTTCTAAAGCAAACACAGCAGAGAAACCATCTCATTTAGGGTGAGAGCGGCTAAAAGGAGCCAAAGAGCATTTCACAATGCAAGGCATGCAGGGAAATCCTTCTTAAAGCAGAAAGCTTTATGCTACACATGTAGCAGTGTCTTCAAAGCACAAATTCCTCACTTAAGGAATCAGAACTTCTGTTTTGATCTCATCAGTACAAGATATTGCAACATGGCTTCTGAGGGGGACTTGAAGAGCAGCAAAGCAGGGACATTATCAAGGTTAGAGTAGGAAGCAGGGGCGGGCCAACCGGGCGCCCTAGGCAACCCGGTCGGCCACCCTAGGCAACCCGGTCGGCCACCTCGCACCCCTTCCTTTGGCACATATGCGCAGTTCCGGGGGGGAAGGATGCGATGGGTCATTGTCCCCACCGCTAATGACAAGTGGTGGGGGTAATGACAAAGGAGGAGGACTAGGGGTAGGCAGGAAAGGCTCCTGCATGGCACCCCCTAACATACCTCCCAACATTCGAAAAATGAAAAGAGGGACAAAAAGATTTGGCGCGCGCAGCGCGGCAAATTTTTTGACCACGCCCCCTTTTGTGGCCATGCCCCAATTACCACACCCTTTTTAAAAAAAAAATACTCCTTTTATATAGATGAAATGGCGGGATCAGACGCAAATGTGCTATACCCTCATACTGTACTACCTAAGTTATACGTGAGTTATAACTATGTACCAGTTTTGCCCCCCCCCATACACAGGTGCCCCCCCCACACATTAGCCCCGCCATACACAGGTGCCCCCATACAGAGTAGCCCCCCCCATACACATGTGCCCCCCATACAGAGTAGCCCCCCCCATACACAGGTGCCCCATACAGAGTAGCCCCCCCCATACACAGGTGCCCCCATACAGAGTAGCCCCCCCATACACAGGTGCCCCCATACAGAGCCTCCATACATGCTGCTGGCTGCTGGCTGCACGTTAGTCGTCCTCTTCAGCGTCTCCTCTATATGCGGCTCCTTGTTCGGCGGAGCCAGGCCTTTTATAAGGTTGCGTGCGTGTGACGTCAATACGCACGGGCGCAACCTTATAAAAGGCCTGGCTCCGCCGAAGGAGCCGCATATAGAGGAGACGCTGAAGAGGAGGACTAACGTGCAGCAAGCGCGTCCCGCTGTCGGGATAGTTCCATGAATGTCCCGCATTACGGAAATGCGCGACATTTATGGAACTATCCGGGACGCGCTGCCAAAACCGGGACTGTCCCGCAGAAAGCGGGACAGTTGGGCGGTATGCCCTAATCGTTGTACCCTAGGCAGCTTCCTACCCCTAGTTCTGGCCCTGGTAGGAAGTGCTAAACAGAGCGATGATCAGATTTTTTGGTAGGGATGGATTTGCAGCAAATTTCCGCATTTCTCCATTGGCAAATTGTTTTGCGAAACTTCAGCAAAAAACAAAAAAAATTGTTGCATATCAAAAAAAAAAGTTGCGGTCACATCAAAATAGGTACGGTTGTGTCAAAATGGGCGCGGTCACATCAAAATAGGTGCAGTCGCACCAAAAAAGTAGTGCCCAACAAAATGGTTGCTCGACACCTGTGTTTCGCAAATTCCTCACCACTCCGCACATTTTTCTGTAGTTTTGCGAATTTTTCAGCGAAGCAAAACTGGAAAGATTCGCTCATCCCTAATTAGAAGCAATGAGTTATTTCTCAAACTTGCTGTTCTGCTCCTAAAAATTAGTTTTACTATTAAATACGCTATGTGGCTTGTGGTGATTGCACCCCCACTGTGTCATTTCCGATATCCCAGAAGCTTTGCTATCGATAATATGTTATCGAATAACCCCCATGAGTTTTCTATTTCGGCTCATACTTTCAGCTCCCAAATCTTTATAATATATGTCTGCTTGCGAATAGTGTGTTTCTTTCCCTTGATTATTTCTTAATTAATAACCTGCTGATATTCCCAGCTACTCCTTGCCCTTCTATGAATATTAAATTAAAGATCTAAATTCACCACTGGAGATCTATTAAGCTGACTGTCTCTGAAATAATTAATCAGCTGCTGAAATACGTCCACAGATTTGAGATGCTGCTTCTTTGGTTCAGGTTGGATGAAGCTGCTGACAGCAGTTTTAGGCAGATTTTTTTGTTCTGTTGGATGGATTATAAATTTTAGACAATTACAATCAATCATATTTTCCATACTATAAAGGTGAAGGATATACAGAGGTCCTGACTTTGAACATTTAACTTCCAAGGACTGAAAGTATTCAGTGAGCTACAGCTCAAAGTAATAAGTGCTTAGATAGTATGTATTTTTTAAATTCCTGTTTAATTGGATTAAAACTCAAGAGAGATCTATGCAGGATATGTATTAGATCCTCAGTAACAGACACATATATATGCTTATTTCACTTCTGTATTCTAAGTTATATACGGTACATTGCTGTATTCAAAACATATGGCATTTTGTTTAGGATAATATATAAATTCAAAGCAGTGCTGATATTATTAATAATTATTTAAAGAGGCAATTTACCCCTTGTTTAACATGAATGCAATTTCATGCATTATGGGGCACATTAATCAAAGTACGAGTTTGAATCCCGAAATGGGTAAAATTCAGATTAAATTTCTGATGATCGCAAATGTCACAAAAATGCTTACGAAAAAATCGTATTAGTCACAATAATATCTTATTGGCGATCCGAAAGTCACAAAATTTTCATATCAGAAAAATCGTAAACGCCGGTGACTTTGATCCTTCTGTGCATCTTTTTGGAAGCCTCCCATAGGACTCAATGGCACTCTGCAGCTCCAACCCGGCCCAAGGAAAGTCTCCCATAGGGCTCAATGGCACTCTGCAGCTCCAACCCGGCCCAAGGAAAGTCTCCCATAGGGCTCAATGGCACTCTGCAGCTCCAACCCGGCCAAGGAAAGCCTCCCATAGGGCTCAATGGCACTCTTGCAGCTCCAACCCGGCCCAAGGAAAAAGCCTCCCATAGGGCTCAGATGGCACTCTGCAGCTCCAACCAGGCCAAGGGAAGTCTCCATAGGGCTCAATGGCACTCTGCAGCATCCAACCCGGCCCCAAGGAAAGTCGTCCCATACGGGCTCCAAAATGGGCACTCTGCAGCTCCAACCCGGCCCAAGGAAAGTCTCCCATAGGGCTCAATGGCACTCTGCAGCTCCAACCCGGCCCAAGGGAAAGCCTCCCCATAGGGCTCAATGGCACTCTGCAGCTCCAACCCGCACCAAGGAAAGTCTCCCATAGGGCTCAATGGCACTCTGCAGCTCCAACCTGCCCAAGGAAAGTCTTCCCATAGGGCTCAATGGCACTCTGCAGCTCCAACCTCGGCCCAAGGAAGTCTCCATAGGGCTCAATGGCACTCTGCAGCTCCAACCGGCCCAAGGAAGCCTCCCATAGGGCTCAATGGCACTCTGCAGCTCCAACCTGGCCCAAGGAAAGCCTCCCATAGGGCTCAATGGCACTCTGCAGCTCCAACCCGGCCCAAGGAAGCCTCCCATAGGGCTCAATGGCACTCTGCAGCTCCAACCCGGCCCAGGAAAGCCTCCCATAGGGCTCAATGGCACTCTGCAGCTCCAACCCGGTCCAAGGAAGTCTCCCATAGGGCTCAACGGCACTCTGCAGCTCCAACCTGGCCCAAGGAAAGCCTCCCATAGGGCTCAATGGCACTCTGCAGCTCCAACCCGGTCAAGGAAAGCCTACCATAGGGCTCAATGGCACTCTGCAGCTCCAACCCGGCCCAAGGGAAAGTCTCCCATAGGGCTCAATGGCACTCTGCAGCTCCAACCCGGCCCAAGGAAAGTCTCCATAGGGCTCAATGGCACTCTGCAGCTCCAACCCGGCCCAAGGAAAGTCTCCCATAGGGCTCAATGGCACTTCTGCAGCTCCAACCCGGCCCAAGGAAAGTCTCCCATAGGGCTCAATGGCAACTCTGCAGCTCCAACCTGGCCCAAGGAAAGTCTCCTTAGGGCTCAATGGCAACTCTGCAGCTCCAACCTGGCCCAAGGAAAGTCTCCCATAGGGCTCAATGGCACTCTGCAGCTCCACCCGGGCCCAGGAAAGTCTCCCATAGGGCTCAATGGCACTCTGCAGCTCCAACCCGGCCCAAGGAAAGTCTCCCATAGGACTCAATGGCACTCTGCAGCTCCAACCTGGCCCAAGGAAAGTTTCCCATAGGACTCAATGGCACTCTGCAGCTCCAACCCGGCCCAAGGAAAGTCACGATACCGAAGCTTGAATGAATCCGAAACTTTCGTACTCGGCACGACAATATGATTTGGTCGCACAAATTTTGCCGCAAAGTACGAAAAAGTCATGCAAAGGTGCGAAATTGTCGCAGAAAATACGCTCAGTACGAAAAAGTCGCATTTGGAGCGTTCGTACGTTAAAAAATGTGCCCCGTAGTCTAATCAAAATCAAACGCATACTTCACTGACTTGTTTGTATTGTCTGTAGCTCCTCCTTTTGTGTATATATTGCTTTCATGGAAGCAAGCAGCCCCATGGCACCCCCAGCCTCGCTGCTCCCATGTACTGACCTGCCGCTATTACATTTGGTGTAACCCATAAAAGTGGCATTTTAAGTGCTTTTCTGCATCTCTAACTTATCTCTTTTTAGATTGGAAATAATTATGTATGTTTTTATTTTTATTTATGTAGCTCTACTGGTAAATGCATTAAACTTTAGAAAAATATGTGAACGTGTAACAGTACAATAAAAGAAAATAAATACCAGAAAGCCACTCAAAAAGGCAAGGAAAACATCTTAATAGCCATTCTGAGGTGATTGCTTTCCAGTTTCCATGAACTCTGCTTTTTAAAAAATGAAAAGTTTCTGTTAGAAACTTCTCATGTACAAAAAGCTGCCTTTTAGCTTCAGTTGAATAGGGAGTAATGTAAAATGGTGGCTTCTGCAGAATTATATCATTTATGTAATTTCAGCTGAAGTAAAGGGGATCTTTACATTGCAATCATGGTTTATATTTGAATGCTATAAAATACTGTATTTCAGCCATATATCTGCATGTCAGATGATTAACCAGTGGATTTAACAACCATCGCTCTACTTTATGCTCTAAAAATACTTTGTTTTATAAGATTCAAATTTTTTTTGCTGTAAAACTGATGAATAGGGATGAGCGATTTTTTTCACCAGGCATGGATTCGCAGCAAATTTCCGCATTTCACCATTTGCGAATTGTTTCGCTAAACTTCCTTGAAAATTTGTTGCGAAAAAATTTGTCACGTGTCAAAAAAGGTTGAGTCAAATTGGGCGCGGCCGGGTCAAAAGTCGGCATGGTCATGATTAAGTTTCCCTTGAATCTGGGTGAAACTGAAAACAATGAAGGGATTAAGTTCCCCTTGAAACTGGGTGAAACTGAAAACAATGAGGGGATTAAAACAATGAGGGGATTAAAACAATGAGGGGATTAAGTTCCCCTTGAAGCTGGGTGAAACTGAAAACAATGAGGAGATTAAGTTCCCCTTGAAACTGGGTGAAACTGAAAACAATGAGGGGATTAAAACAATGAGGGGATTAAAACAATGAGGGGATTAAGTTCCCCTTGAAGCTGGGTGAAACTGAAAACAATGAGGAGATTAAGTTCCCCTTGAAGCTGGGTGAAACTGAAAACAATGAGGGGATTAAAACAATGAGGGGATTAAAACAATGAGGGGATTAAGTTCCCCTTGAAGCTGGGTGAAACTGAAAAAATGAGGGGATTAAGTTCCCCTTGAAGCTGGGTGAAACTGAAAACAATGAGGAGATTAAGTTCCCCTTGAAGCTGGGTGAAACTGAAAACAATGAGGAGATTAAGTTCCCCTTGAAGCTGGGTGAAACTGAAAACAATGAGGGGATTAAGTTCCCCTTGAAGCTGGGTGAAACTGAAAAAAATGAGGGGATTAAGTTCCCCTTTAAGATGGGTGAAACTGAAAACAGGGAACAATAATAAAAAAAATTTCTGGAAAAAAACCCCCAATTCATAAATCTTGAAATTATCTGGAAATAAGAAAAAATTTGACTTTATCTCATAATTAGTGATGGGTGAAATGTTTCGCCAGGCATGGATTCGCGGCGAATGTCCGCGTTTCGCCATTGGTGGATTGTGTCCAAAAATTGTCGCCGGCGTCAAAAAAGAATAGTCGCGGGCGTCAAAAGAATAGCCGCGCGACAAAATAATAGCCGCGGGCGACAAAACAATAGCCGCGCGACAAAATAATAGCCGCGGGCGACAAAACAATAGCCGTGCAATGAAATAATAGCCAAGGGCGACGAATCAATAGCGGCGCAACAAAACAATAGCCGCGGGCGACGAAACAATAGCCGCGGGCAACGAAAGAATAGCCGCGTGACAAAAGAATAGTCGCGGGCGACAATTTTTTTTTTGTCGCATGACATTTTCGCCGTTTTGCAAATTTTTCGCCGTTTCACGGATCTTTTAAAAGGTTCGCAAATTTGTCGGCGAAGCGAAACGGAACAGATTCGCTCATCACTACTCATAATTACTTAATAAATGAACCCCTATGTTTACAGTTTATATCTATATTCTACATGATTTCTAATGCCAGTGCGTTTCCTCTGCCAGTGTGCAAACGGTTAACCTGAACGATAAGGAAAACATCTGCCACGGAAATGAAATATATTCCGCACACGCGTGAAGTCTGTCCTTTATTAAGTTTAGTCATTCCAGCTTGAGGTATTACTGTTTTACCTCGTGGGAATGAACAGAAATATTTAGAATAATTAGATGCTCTGCTTAAAAATCAGCAAAATAGTTCAATGAATTTAACAACCCGCTGCTAGCTTTAATCTATAAAATAGTAAATTATGGTGCAGTGCATGGTGTTCATACAGCTCTAAAGAAGCTTACTTTTATATATGATAATTACTTTTATTAATAAAGTTTCGGGGGTAAGCGGAAGCATAGGAGTGCCGTTAATCACACACATTCACCAGCAAATTCCAGCTTTTTGTACAGTCATTAAACAGTAAGTACCAATATTATGAAATACAGACTGATGGGGACCGGGCTCTGCATGGAAGCTCTTACAGTAAGAAGATTGTGCTACAAAGAGAAATCATTTTTAGCTTAAGCTGGAAATAAAAAAAAATATTTGTTTTTAATTTATGTTGGATTTGTAAATACTATTTCAATATGAATGCATAATAGAGAAATATTATATTGCTGTATGGCACTCGGTTTAATTAATATTATTGGCATGCACCTTTAAATCTTTGGTTCAGCTAGAGCAGTGCTGTCCAACTTATTACATGTAGTAGGCCAAATACTTTTCATATACAGTTATGGGACCTATTATTCAGAAAGCTCCGAATTACAGAAAGGCCATCTCCCATAAACTCCATTATAATTAAATAATTTTAATTTTTAAAAAACAATTTACTTTTTAACATTAATAATAAAACAATCCCAAGTAAGATGTAATTCATCTTTATTAGAGGTAAAACACTCATATTGGGTTTATTTCATATTTAGATGATTTTGTAGTAGATTTAAGATGGTGATTGTAATTACGGAAAGATCCCTTATCCCAAAAACCCCAGGTTCCGAGCATTCTGGAGAACAGGTCCCTGTAACATGTTCGAGCGCTGAATTATATTAAAATGATGATGTTAAACAGTGAAGTCTATGGAGCTTTTGAGCAGACGGGGGCCATCAAATCCATTAGAGAACCATATTTGGCCTGTGAACAGAGCTTGGTTCTCCACCAACAGCCTCTTTATAGGTCCCTGGTAAGGCCTCACCTTGAGTATGGGGGCAGTTTTGGGCTCCAGTCCTTAAGAAGGATATTAATGAGCTGGAGAGAGTGCAGAGACTGCAACTAAACTGGTAAAGGGGATGGAAGGGTTAAACTATGAGGTTAGACTGTCAGGGTTGGGGTTGTTTTCTCTGGAAAAGAGGCACTTGCGAGGGGACATGATTACTCTGTACAAGTACATTAGAGGGGATTATAGGCAGATGGGGGGGTTCTTTTTTCCCATAAAAACAATCAACGCACCAGAGGCCCCCCCTTTAGATTAGAGGAACGGAGCTTCCATTTGAAGCAGCATAGGGGGTTCCTCACGGTGAGGGCAGTGAGGTTGGGGAATGCCCTTCCTAGTGATGCTATAATGGCAGATTCTGTTAATGCCTATAAGAGGGGCCTGGATGAGTTTTTGAACAAGCAGAATATCCAAGGCTATTGTGATACTAATATCTACAGTTAGTATTAGTGGTTGTATAGTTTATGTATGTGAGTGTATAGGTTGGTAAGTATAGGTTGTGTGCTGGGTTTACTCGGATGGGTTCAACTTGTTGGACAATGGTATTTTTTCAACCCTATGTAACTATGTAACTATGTAACAGCCAACTTGTGACCATTAAGGATGTGAACTTTTTCTCCATTTACTGTTTTTTGGCATTTTTTGTTGTTTCTGCAGCTGTGAAAAATTTTGGGGATCTGTGCTAGAATTTTGCCATTTGTTCTGTGTCTCCAAAAGAAAACTGTGCTCAGAAAAAAGCACACAAAAAAGTCAACAACAATTATCATGAGTCCCTTTCCTGGGTCCCACATCAACCAATGGGATCAGGGGCCTCCCCCGCCCTCCTCCATCTATCTAAGGAGCTGTCTAGCCACCATGTTTGGAAATATTTAACAACATGGGATCCTTTTTCTATGGAGAACAGTTGTATCATATGTCAGGCCGCAGGATGTTAGGCCGCAGGTTGAAGTCAAGCCAAGTGATGGGTTGTAGCGAGCAAGTCCACAAACGTCTCACACTAACTGGAGGCTTACCTGAAGATGAGAACAGGAAGCACGGTAGTGGAGAGAGGCCGGAGAGCCAAAACAAAGTACAATAGGATCAAGCGAAGGGATGGTCAAATGGTTCCAAGTCAAGGCAGGCAGAATAGCTTCACAAGAGGTATTCAGGCAGAGATTCAATAACAGAAGGATCAGGATAGGGAAAAACAGCAGGCAACAGAGTTAACTTGATAACAAAGCAAAGAACACATGTAATTGGCATCTATTTATAGGCTGGCATCAAGACGCACGTCGGAGCGTGCGTACGTGCGCGACTTCTCGCGGCGCTGCGCGCGACTACACGCGTGCACATGACTTCTCGCCGTGCCATGCGTGACTACACGCACGCGACCTTTATCCATAACCCGCGCAGCTAAACGTGCACTTGTTCTTGTGCGCCCGCTATTAGGCGCATGCATAGAACGGCAGACAGCCTTACATCATAGTTTAAATGAACTTTTCTAACAATGTGGGGCAATACATATGCTATTACACTTTTACTTGTGTCCATATGTATACAGTGCTCTAGCTGCATACACATCATTATGGGTGTCAGATGGGTGCTGCAGGAGTGGTCTCTTCCTCACCTCCAAATTGTGGGTGATTTTGTTGAGTAACTAAGGAGTGCGAATGGAATAAAGCAGCAAAAAAAAAACCGAGAAAACTGCAGCTTTTTCAATTTTGTCAGACAAAATCCAATATCAAAAAAACCTGAAAACCTCTAAAAGTACAAAACAAAGAAAGATGTTCCATTTGCAAAAGATCTGCTATTGACTTCTACATGATTTCGTCAGGTTTCAGTTGACATATTTTTGTATTTGGAATTTTGCCTGTTTTGATGCATGATAAATCGCAACAAATTCATTTTTTTTTCCACAACAAAATCAGGTTTTTGGTGACAAAAACCCAAACTGAAAAAATTGAGCAACAGAAAATGCCCCCTTTAATGTTAGGCACAAACTGTAAATACTTTATTTTATTAGCAATCTGTTACTAGTACTTGTTGCCCCCGCAGTCTCTAGTGTTGGCAGGTACAAGTTTTTTCCTTCAATGCGGCATCCATTATCACACTTTCTATAATATTTCTATATAGCATTACAAACTGAAGCTGACATAGTATGACAACGAGACAAAAGAAAAAGATTCAGTCTCTTGAGAGAACAATATCGTTACAACCAACCTTTCTTCTGACTAAAATGTTTCTTAGTGAATGGAATGTGATGGACGGTCATTTTATTATGTGAACCTCAGTATTATGTGTGTGAAGTCTGGTCCGGTGTGTTATAATTTTGCAGTTAATTCTGTGTTCCTTGGTGCTTCATGCAAAATGGGGGCTATGACCTTAGCCATACATGATTTATAGTCACATTTAAAGCAGTTTGAGTTCTCAGGGGAAAAACTTCAAAGATGATCTGAACATACATGAGTGCTCTTCAAGGGCTGGAGAGCACTAAAAGAGAATTTGATGGGATATAGAATGCAATTTTAGGGTCAATAAGAAAAAGATTTGCTGCAGTTGTTCTTGGTCTAATAGGCTGTTATACATTGTATAATCAATCTACATGTCTTCTAAGTATGTACTCTGCATTCATCTGTGTATGTATTCAAAGTATGCTGACCTCGGGGTCAATGATCAGATCGGCCCAATTTGGCCCTGCAGGTAGGTGGATAAAACAGGCCTGGATGCATCCGCTCGATAAAAATTACTAATAGGCTTAAAATGACTTTATATAAATATACTGCACAGAGATACTATAACAAATGATACATATTAATTATAAAGCTTTATTTGATGTTTTCTGCTTGATTGGTCCTCTGGTAAGCTGCAGGTGGAGTCTCTTTTCTTTTTGACCTATTAAAGGAGACATATCCTATAAAAATTATGAATGTACCAGTGAATTATACTCCTCTAGATATAGAAGGATTGTGCTTAAAAAGTTGTGTTTCTGACTGTTTTATTGAGAAATTCCACAAAAACCCCACTAGCCCCGCCCATCTGTTCCACTTCCTGCTGGCTGAATTCTCTGGATGAGCTGGGGAGCCGGCGGCCCTCCATACACTGCACTGTAGGATAGGAACCAATCAGCAGCTAGGCTGACCTGATAGGGAACTGAAGCCTATCTGTGTTTGTGTGACTGCAGGGTTGTGATTGGCTCTCCCCCTCCTACTGTGCTTCTGGCAGGGACCGTTAGGATACGCCCACCCCTCATTTCACACTGGAGGGAGAAGTGATAGGATCTATAGGAAGCTCCAATAAAGAGGCCGTTATCACAGAGAGGATTAATTTTTAGCACAAAGTGTAACCAGCACCGTATATTATTCATAATTGCCTACAAAAAATCGGAAAGTTTTTCCCATTTATCCAATATGTCTCCTTTAAGTGGTTTGAATCCAACACCTAAGGCAATTGAACCATTACCACAGTAAATTACAGTGCAATATGCCCAAGAAATGAAGGGACCAAATATTTGGAATGTTATTTTTTGGACTTTTATATGGGCTCTAGTGTAGGGTTCTAGTAGTGCTATTCTGGGAAAAAATAATCATTTTATCCTCATTAATAACAATGGCATCAAGCAGCATTAATACTGGGTAGCAACCCTAGGCCCTAGCATAGCAGCAACTATTTCCATCTATGTGGAGCAAGAATGTGATTTTTAAGGTGCAAGTCAGCTTTGCCTATTGAATCAGCCCAGAGGGGGAACCCTGAAATTATTGTCACCTTCAGGGCAGTGTTAGCTCAAAAGTCCCCCTGGACACTTGTGTGTGATTCATTTAAACAAACTAGACAGGCACAATAGCATTTGCCTCAAATAAGTGCAAAAAGCTGTAAAAATAAGTAACAGTAAAGTGTCAATATGCATAACAATTACATCCATATGAAAGTATAGTTATAATGAACAGAGCTATATCATTGCTAATATACATACAGATAACTGAATAATAATAAATTAGGTTAAGAAGGGGAATCTAAAAGTTATATCCCACTGATAGGTCCCGAATCAACGTATGAATAAACAGCAAAAATTTCAGTGGAATAAAACAACAACATTTATTGGCTCAAATTAAACAAATCAACAAAAAGCAAACATATAAGACATACTATACCAAACAATGGATAGGTGCATCCCAGTGCCTCATGGTAGCCACTCTCCTAACGCGTTTCGCACCATGTGGTGCTTCATCAGATGAAGCACCACATGGTGCGAAATCCATATTTATTTGGAGGTACTTTGCACACCATTTTCAAAGGGGCGCACCTATATTTGTTGGCACAACATTCTGAGGAACGGGTAATGGCGCTGGATTGTTTGGAAAAGCTCTGCAAATGTTCTCTCCTTGTTCACAGCTACTGTATCTTTTATAAATATAAATATGGTTACTTATCAAGTCAAATATTTGTTTAGATCCTCTTAACAAAATGTAATGACTCTCATAAAAGTAAAGCTGCTTCTGCTCCAAACATATTACATCAGGTACAGTAACTAGCATCTGAACCCAATTTGCTCAGCATTATAGTTTGATAAGCTATTCATGCATTTGAAATAAATAAATTGGGTGCAGTCATTAATCTTCCTTACTGTCCACTTACATGAGTTTCTGTGAGTATGTGGCCAAATTGTACTAGTAGAGCAGAAGTTACTTTCCAGCCTAGACATACATGCTCATGGGCTTTAACATTTCAATTTTAGATGTTTACAGTTTTCCCTATTTTATTGGACAATTTTTGCACAATTGCAGTAACTTTAACACTTTTCAGCAGAAGCAGATTTCCAATATATTCGCATTCTAGTTCCCAAGCATATTTTTAATATTGATATTATTTATGTAGTGCCTTCATATTCTTCAGTGCTTTTCTGAGTAGGCGGATAGTAACACAAGACATAACAGTTTACATAAAAAGACAAACATTTCACAATTGCATATTGTTTGGAGGCAATAGAGGGAGAGGAAGTACAACATGTAGGTGGCCACCAGTGTGGTTGTAGAGTTCCTTTTGGTTAGGACAGTAATGGTAAGTAGTGATGAGCAAATCTGTCCCATTTCACTTCACCAGACAGTTCAGGAAATGACAAGAAAATTTATAAAATGGTGAAAAATCCACGAAACGCGTTTGTCAAGCAACTTTTTTGTAATCCGTGTCTTTTCTTGTCACCTGCGTCTTTTTTTGTTGCGCGTTTCTTTTTTACACGACTGCCCCTATTTAGACTAGACTCTACACCATTAGAGCGACACTGTGATTTTTTTCTCTGAAGTTTCACGAAACAATTCGCCAATGGCGAAATGCGGAAATTTGTCGCAAATTCATGCCTGGCGAAAAAATTCGCTCATCACTAATGGTAAGTGCAAAAATAATGTAAATACTGAACTGAGGAAACCAGAGGCAGTGGCGAAACACAGAAATTCGCCACAAATGCCTGGTAAAAAATTTTGCTCATCACTAGTTATAATTCATAGAAAACCCCTTAAACACTCCAAAGAGTCATCGTATATATAAGGTGTTATCTTCCATTTAAAAAAGTGTAGTTATTTTATTTACATAGAATAAAAACAATTCAGTTTTACTCACAAAGGAAATATTCTCCAGTACCAAGGTGGTATCACCCAAAGCCAGCTTAGAATGGAAAAGAATGTTGAACACTGTCAGCATCCACCAGAAGGCTGATTCTTTGTAGGCATTCCTCTTTATTCACATTAAAGCCAACTTTGTACAATAGCACTGTGGTGCATGAGAATATTTCTTTTATGAGTAAATGTAATAAAATAGCTAAACTATTGTATTGTTATAATTAAACTTTTCTGTATTTGAGCAGATACTGAGGAGCTTTGCTAGCAACTGAGAAAAAAAAAATCACATTAAAAATGGATTTGTTTATGATCAAATTTCTACAATTTACCAAAAAACTTCATTTGGAGAAACTCTGACATTAATATTTGGGGGAAAAACTTATAGGGACACATTTACAAAAGCACGAATGCACGAATCCGATTTTTTCGGGGCGTCCGCACGACTTTTTTGTACGGCGCACGACTTTTTCGAATGTTTGCACGAAAAAATCGGAAAGGTTTTACCGCTGTTTACAATTGTTCGGTACGAAAATTTTGTGACTTTCGGATCGCCAATACGATATTATCGTGACTAATACGATTTTTTTGTAAGCATTTTCGTGATATTTGCGATCTTACGAAATTTTCGTTTTCAATACGATTTTTTCCCATTCGTGATTCGGATTCGTGGATTAGTAAATGTGCCCCATAGTGTTCTGTTCATTTTTTCAAATTTGATTTTTGAAAAAAACTTGAGAAATAAAGTGACTTGACTATTGAAAACATACCTCCTACTGACTTATATACAACTTCCAAATAAAGAAAAAATTCAGGATGGACTAGTTTAAGGGTATATTCAATTCTTAGGGGCAGATTTACTAATCCACAAATGCAAATCCCGAAAGAGAAAAAAATCGTATTGTAAACTAAAATTTTGCGACTTTTTTGTCGCCGTCACGATTTTTCGTATTTCTCGCGACTTTTTCATTGCCATCGCAACTTTATCGTATTTTGCGTGACTAATTCATCGCCGTCGCAATTTTTTCGAATTGAGCAATGGTAAACGGCGGAAAAACCAATCTGATTTTTTCGCGACGGTGACGAAAAAGTTGTGGAAAATATACGAAAAAGTCGTGACGGAAAAATCGCGGGATATACGAAAAAGTTGTGACGGCGACGGAAAAGTCACAAAAATACAGATGATTATGAAAAAACTTATTTGGACGCCTTCGGACCGTTCGTGGATTAGTAAATCTCCCCCATAGTATAAGGGGATCAGGTGCCCAAACCTCAAACACCTTCAGCTCATCGTGATTAAGTGCCCATTCTTGGCATGAAATGCGTCAGTCTGTCTTTTGTTTTGAGATGTTTTTTTCTGCATTTCGCCATTGGCGAATTGTGTTACCAAACTTCAGGGAAAATCTGCACAGAAAATTTGTTGCACGTCAAAAAAAATTGCGGTCACAGCAAAAAAAGTTATGTCAAAAATAGGCGTGGTCAGATAAAAAAAATAGGTGTGGCCACATTAAAATGGGTGCGGTCATAGAAAAATGGTCACAGTCACGTAAAAAAATATACACAGTAGCAGCAAAAATACATGCGCGTGACAAAAAAAGACCCATGCAACAAAAAATTCACGTGTTTCGTGGATTTTTCGCTGTTTCACGAATTTTACTGCTGTTTTGCAAATTTTTTGGTGTAGGAAAACAGGTTAGATTCGCTCATCATTCATTGTAATAAATAAGCGCTTTGGAGTCACACTGGAGTGATGGTTTATGCAACTTTTCTTCTTGACTGCTAGTTAATTTAAAAAAAAAAAGTGACAATATTCTCACATGCATTTTGTCTCGGAATAAAAGTTGCACGTTGGCAAAAATCACATTGTTCCATTCATTTTCAATTAAAAACTAAATTAAATAAAGTTGTGAGAGACTTCTATTGAACCTCACCAGTTTTTACTTGAAAAGTTTTTCTTTGGCCAATTTACCAAGGACATTTTTTTCTTTAATAAATACAGACTATTCATGGTTCTTAAGAATATTATCCAGTATATTCACATTTTTTGCTGCATTTGTTCTCAAATCGTGAAGAAAAGTAAACTCATTTGCTGCATTTTTTCTCAAATCTACTGCATTTTTCTCAAAAAAACATCAACTCAAATTTTGATTTATGTGATTTATGTGCATTAAAAGCGATCCTCTCTTTGCAGTTTGTTAAAATTCATCTATTTCAGTAAATAAATATAAAATGTGTTTAAAATAAAAAGAAATATATATATAAATTAAGAATTTATTTAATCTAACTTGGCATTAAAGTAATGACATTTTGAATGTGATGTCAGTTTTTCTTTTTTTTTTATTTTGTTATGAAGTTATGTTATTGCATATTGTCATACCTTGTATAAATAAATTGTGAAGCCAACACATGAGTTCTGCTGTGCTATGAATAGTTTGACAGTCCTGTATATGATTTTAGCAGCGGATGATTTAGTTGCACTACCAGTCCCAGCTGCTTTCCTGTACTCCAAATTACAAACATAATATTTTCCAGTATTGAATTTCTCCAAACTTTAATTGGAATTCACTCAGTAACTTCAAAATATTAAAATGATATTCTGAATTGGGCTGTTGGGATTATTAGCCTATACTTGCCTATGTAACAAATTGCCAATATCGTTGTTAGACTGTCACTGTCAATACATGAATGGTTTCTAAGGATTGTGAGCTTAAAAACGTATTTTGTCCATATTTATATGCATGATAAATAATGACTTTGCTATCACAACAGAATCAGAGTAGGGATGAACGAATCTGTCCCTTTTCGGTTCACTGAAAATTTTGTGAAACTTTTGAAAAATTTGCAAAACGGCAAAAAATTTGCAAAATGGCAAAAAATTTGCAAAACATGTTTTTTCATGTGACACGCATGACTTTTTTTTAATGCAAATTCATGCCTGCCAAAAAATGTCGCTTATCACTAAATAAGAGAGGATGGTTATTACTAGTGATGAGCGAATTTTTTCGCCAGGCATGGATTCACAACAAATTTCCACATATCACCATTGGCAAATTGTTTCACGAAACTTCCATGAAAATTTGCCGTGGAAAAAGTTGTGCAGAATTTTTTTTGTTGCATGTGAACTTGGGCGTGGTGAAAAAGCAGCGTGAAAAAGGCACAGTTGCTGCAAAAAAAGGCAGTGGTTGCGTCAAAAAAATATCCGCAGCGACAAAAAATAGACGTGGGTGACAAAAAAAATTGAGCAAATTTTCCGCCGTTTTGCAAATTTTATGGCGAAGCAAAACAGGACAGATTCGCTCATCACTAGTTATTACATCAAACTTGAACAAAGTCTACCCAAAGTCAGATGCATTCGTTGAATATTCTAACCAGTACAAGTCTTCAGTTACCAGCGGAACAATGACATTTTAACATTTTGTAATAATGCCACAAGTGTGCCAAAGGAAATCTGCCCATTCTCATTTTTTTCTCACTAGGGGGCTGATTTACTAACCCACGAATCCGACCTGAATTGGAAAAGTTCCGACTTGAAAACGAACATTTTGCGACTTTTTCGTATTTGTTGCGATTTTTTCGGCTTCTTTACGAATTTTTCGTTACCAATACGATTTTTGCGTAAAAACGCGAGTTTTTCGTAGCCATTACGAAAGTTGCGTAAAAAGTTGCGCTTTTTTCGTAGCGTTAAAACTTACGCGAAAAGTTGCGCATTTTTCGTAGCGTTAAAACTTAAAAGGTGCAAAGTTTCGCGTAAGTTTTAACGCTACGAAAAAAGCGCAACTTTTTGCGCAAGTTTTAACGCTACGAAAAATCGCCAGATTTTACGCAACTTTCGTAATGGATACGAAAAACTCGCGTTTTTACGCAAAAATCGTATTGGTAACGAAAAATTCGTAAAGAAGCCGAAAAAAATCGCAACAAATACGAAAAAATCGCAAAATACCGATCATTACGAAAAAAACGCAATCGGACTCATTTCGACCCGTTCGTGGGTAAGTAAATCAGCCCCTAGGAGTAGGTAGGTACTGTTGCTGATACAGAACATTTCAGCCAGGCTTTAAGGTGAGTAACTTGCCTCCAGATGGCATTTTGCAGGGTAAGCAAATATCTGATATAAGTCCACCCTCTTATAGTAACATTAAGAGACAAACAAAACATTTTCTCTGAACTGATTTGCTGAGCACTTCCACAGAGTTAAGGGTGTGAGCAACTAGGCCATGGTAAAAAAAAGTACTCATATCTCACCTGATTCAGACAGTTGGGTCATAATGATTGGTTGTTGGTAGTGATGAGTGAATCTGTCCCTTTTTGCTTTGCCATAAAATTCGGGAAACTGCAAAAAAATTTGTGAAACGGCAAAAAATTTGCGAAACACATTTGTTGTGAGTTTTTTTTTTTTGTCGCCCGCGTCTTTTTTGTCATCCTTGTCTTTTTTGGTTGCTAACATTTTTTTTATGCATCCGCACCCCTTTTTGATGCAACCACGCCCTACTTTTGCCATGCCCAATAAGACGCTCAAAAAAAAAATTGATGCACGACAAATTTTCCGTGGCGAATTTTCACAGAAGTTTCGCGAAATGCAGAAATTTGGTGCAAATCCATGCCTGGCGAAAAATTCCCTCATCACTAGATGCTGGAAAAATGAGAATTTCCCTTACCTCTTATCGTAAATTCCATTTCTTCTAGTCCCGACATGTCAGTACGCACGGGCAGTATTGCCCCCACAGCTAGGAGGTAGGACCTATATACCAAAGCCAATCAAAATTAGCCCTTACCTATAAGACCATGTGACTTCCTCCTCACCACCCCGTACTGACATGTCGGGACTAGAAGAAATGGAATTTACGATAAGAGGTAAGTGAAATTCTCATTTTCTTCTTCGTCCCTTCCATGTCAGTACGCATGGATCTACCAAGCCATGCCCCTAAAATATAAGGGGTGGGAATAATAATATCAACAGATGCTAAAAACAAATCAAGCATCACAAGAAAAACAGACCATTCCCGGCTACAAGAATCCTCTCAGGGACCAGAGGGATTTCCACACTACGGTTGCCATAAACATCCAAGCCCGGCTCGGGAGGATCCTCTGCCAACAAGAAGAAAATGGTCACAATCATAACTGACACTGGGCAGTTCACTGGTGTTACCAGCCCCGCAGCAACAGACCAGTTAACCACAACTCTGATGCATTATCCACTAGAGCTGTCTCTATGCCCCCAATCCTTAGCACTAACCTGGGGCCCTAGAAAAATAATTGTGACACACAAGCCTCTAGCTCCAAAGCACACCGGTATCAGCTTAAATTGGTGTTGACAGCCGTCAAACTCAACAACCCCCAGAGATCAGCCAAAGATAATCCAAGCACAGATCTGAAGCAAGGAACAGTGAAAGGGCACACTAGCCATCAAGCCCCCCTATGGCACAAACAAGCTAGGGACTCCAGCCTGTAACAGAGCATGACAGGTTGAAACCCAACTTCCTACCACTCACTGTAGCTACCAACCTTGAGAGGCTTCCTAACCAGCAATGTTAGGGCCAGGTTTAGGAACTGTACACGACCTGCAGATGGAAGATCAGCTAACCAGTAAAACATGACTGGAATCAACTGGAAAACATGCATGGAACGACTGGTGCACAGCCAGCCCATATTGAATGTACCATCTAGCCACCCTGCATGAAAGTCAGAAGCGCCATATACTATGCATGCTAAACAACCAGCGGACAAACCAACACCCTGCCAGAAAGCAGTGGTGGACATGTCAAGCAAAGCACTGGAGAACACGCCAGCTGCCATCCCTGCATGCAAGAGCCCAGAGTGAAAGATAGCTAACACACAAGCAATAGCAAAAAACTAGCGCTGTGCTTGCAATACATGACTCTGCAATCACTGATGGACTGTTCAGATACTGTAACTGCAAAGAAACCGCTCCCCAAACTAGCCACTGCTAGTAAGGAGTGGAATACAAGGTGAAAAACAAGCACCCACATATGCCAAGAAAGCAGCTAAGGTAGACAGCCACAAGCGCCAAGGCACACCATTACATGAACCAAAGACCATATCAAAGGCAGCCAACCACATGCCTGCACCAAGGACCACAGCATGACTGGCAACCATATACGCCAAGGACTAAGCCAAGGCCAGCAGCCACCTGCGCCAAGGAGCACACCAAAACTGGCAGCCTCATAAACAATTGCCAGCATCCTATGAGCCTAAGCTCCTAACCAGGGCCAGACTCACTGAGAGCCAAAGGACAGAAAACAGGGCAAGTTGGCAAGCAAACCAAGGCTAAAACCGGGGTCAAATGAGCCACAAACCAGGACCAAAGGCCAAAACTGGTCAAACGCCAAGCAAGCCAAAGGCCAGAACTAGAGCCAACGGCCAAGCAAGCCAAAGGCCAAAACCAATGGGCAAGCAAGCCAAAAAGTCAAAACTGGAGCCAATGGCCAAAACCTGAGCCAATGGCCAAGCAAGCTGAAGGCCAAAAACAGAGCCAAAAGGCCAATCAAGCCAAAGGTCAAAACCTGAGCCAAAAGGCCAGAACCAGAGCCAAAGGCCAAGCAAGCCAAAGGCAAGAGCCAAGCAAGCCAAAGGCCAGAGCCAAGCGGCCAAGCAAGCCAAAGGCCAGAACCAGAGCCAAGTGGCCAAGCAAGCCAAAGGCCAGAACCAAGCGGCCAAGCAAGCCAAAGGCCAGAACCAGAGCCAAGCAAGCCAAAGGCCAGAATCAGAGCCAATGGCCAAGCAAGCCAAAGACCAGAACCGGGCCAACGGTCACACCAGCCAAAGGCCAAAACCAATGGGTAAGTGAGCCAAAAGGTCAAAACTGGAGCCAATGGCCAAAACTGGAGCCAATGGCCAAGCAAACTAAGGCCCAAAACAGAGCCAAAAGGCTGAAACCAGAGCCAAAGGTCTGAACCAATGGACAAGCAAGTCAAAGACTAAACTAATGTCCAAGCGAGCCAAAGGTCAAAACTGGAACCAATGGGCAAGCAAGCCAAAGGCCAAAATCAGATCCCACTGCCGAGCAAGCCAAAGGACAGAACTGGGAAAAACGGCCAAGCAAACCAGAAGACAGAACCAGCGGCCAAGTGAGCTAAAAGCCAGAATGGAAGAAGCAGCCAAGTGAGTCAAGGCCAGAACCAGGGCCAGCGACCAAGCAAAGAAAACTGCCAAACCAAGGACCAGTGGCCACTCAAGCCAACAAGGACCAGCAGGCAAGCAAGCCTGAGTCCAAAACAAGGACCAGCAGGCAAGCCTATAGCAAAAATTCTGCTGCCAGGGGTGAGAGGCAGTAGCAAAGCAAGCCAAAGGCCATAACCCGGAACCACAGCCAAGGGCAACAAAAGCCATAAACAGACCCAACAGCCAAGCAAGCCAAAGACCGTAATCTGGGCCAACAGGCACACAAGGCAAAGTCCATGACAAGGACCGGCAGCCAAGCAAGCCAAGGCTATAGCAGAAAGTCTGATGCCAGGGGTCAGAGGCAGTAGACAGATGAGCTCGAGGCCATAAGCAGAAACTGCAGCCAAGTTAGGCAAAGGCCATAGACAGAACCAACAACCAAGCAAGCCAAAGACCATAATCAGGGCCAACAGACACACAAGGCAAAGTCCATGAAAAGGACCAGCAGCCAAGCAAGTCAAGGCTATAGCAGATGTCTGATGCCAAAACCAAAAACAATAATCACGGCCAGGGTCAACAGGCACACAAGGCAAAGCCCAAAACAAGGAACATCAGTCATGCAAGCCAGAGACATAGCAAAAAACTGGCTAACAGGGACCAAGAACAGCGGTCACGCTGACCAAAGGCCATAACCTGGACAACGACCAACAGGCACGTAAGCAAAGGTCATAGCACAAGCCAGCAGTCATGCAAAATGACAGTCACAGAGCAATCAAACATTTACTAATGTTGGCTCCTATCATGCTAGCAGACAGAAATATACCTGTAAACACACCAGAAAGAAAAAGGAGTTGTTGAACTACAACTCTGTTCATACCTGGTAGGAAAAAACTGCCTTTTAAGCCAAAGACCCAACCAGGGCCTGCAGAAATAAAATAAGCAGGAAAAGGTACAACACTGCCACAGCAGAAACCCCAGTTAAACCAGGAAGCCCCTGATGAAATAAGAGCTGCTATACCTGCTGTGTCTGCACAGTAGATTTGACTCACAAGGAATTCTACATATATGAAATAGCAATAGCAAGGAGCCCAAGAAGCATACAAGCACCTAACAAGATAACACTGGCTTGTAGGTAAAAGGCAAACTCCAGTCAGAACCCTGGAGAAAGGTTGGTTATAAGGTGCAGACTCCCTGTGAGAAAAGGAGATACCATACTGCTACAGCAGTGCAACTCCCAGCCAGTCTGGGCACACCTGGTGTAATAATGAGCTCCCATACCTGCAGAGTCCGCATGGTAGACTCACAAAGAAAAGCTAACAATATGAAACAGCAATAGCAAGGAGGCCTAGAAGCATACAAACACCTTACAGGATAAAATGGGCTTGTAGGCAAAATGCAAACTCCAGTCAGAACCGTGGAGAAAGGTTGGTTATAAGGTTCAGACTCCCTGCGAGAAAAGGAGATACCATACTGCTACAGCAGTGCAACTCCCAGCCAGTCTGGATGTACCCAGCGTAATAATGAGCCCCAATACCTGCAGAGTTTGCA
The DNA here is from genome assembly GCF_000004195.4 of Xenopus tropicalis. NCBI lineage: Eukaryota > Metazoa > Chordata > Amphibia > Anura > Pipidae > Xenopus > Xenopus tropicalis. Next base: position 20,071,823 of record NC_030678.2, read on the forward strand.
TGGCAGACTCGACTCACCAAGAAAGGCTAACAATATGAAACAGCAATAGCAAGGAGGCCTAGAAGCACACAAACACCTTACAGGATAAAATTGGCTTGTAGGCAAAATGCAAACTCCAGTCAGAACCCTGGAGAAAGGCTGGTTATAAGGTGCAGACTCCCCATAAGAAAAGGAGATACCATACTGCTACAGCAGTGCAACTCCTAGAACAGTCTTGGAAGCACCCGATGTAAATGAGCACCCATACGAGCACCCATACGAGCACCCATACGAGCACCCATACGAGCACCCATACCTGCACCCATACCTGCACCCATACCTGCTGTGTCTGCACAGAGGACTCAGGCTTACAGTAAAAACACTAAAGATATCAATAGCAAAGTGCCCTAAAGGAGCACTTACACCTTACCAGATAGCAGTGAGTAGTCAGCAGCATGGCAACTCCCACAAGAACCCAGACAGCCTTCAGCTGAGGGACATAATTAGCTCATTAGTATGCAGGCCTCTCAGTGCACTGAGCATTTCAAACACACAGTGGGACTGAAGATTCATACTCACCAGATTCAGGCTTAGTTATCACTAGCCCATATCCATACCCATGGCCCTTTAGTCCAAAATGTCTTCAAAGGCTCAAAACACCATAGGGAAAAGGAGACTCAATTGATCGCAGGCAGGAATGTGGAAATACCCACGCCTGTATACTTTCCCACTAAGCAGCTGTTCGCATACTGTGCATACATGGGAATAGAGCAGGGGGCTATTTTAGCACTAGGCTAGGACCATGGGTATGCCCACACCTGCATTTCTTCCCAATAGGTGAAAGTTTGATTACTTTACTTATTGGGGCATCAGGTAAAATCTTCTCCATTACCTGGGAATCATCCCTTTATGTATACACAGAGGTAAAAAATAAAATAAATAAAATGACAAAAACAAAAGAAAAACCAAACTGTGAAATCACAAAATGGTGAGGAGGGAGATCCTACCTCCTGTTCAGTAGGACAAAATATAACAGTGGTGAGGAGGAAGTCACATGGTCTTATAGGTAAGGGCTAATTTTGATTGGCTTTGGTATATAGGTCCTACCTCCTAGCTGTGGGGGCAATACTGCCCGTGCGTACTGACATGGAAGGGACGAAGAAGAAAGTAGCTTACATCAATCATGAATTTTTAGCATCAAGACCAAAAGGCCACATCGAGATGGACATTTGGAGCCTGATTTATAATTGTTCGAGCAATTATAAAGGAAACCCCATGTGAGTTAAGGAACTCACGCAGGGTTTCTGGGAAAAAACCTTGTTAGTTGAGGTATTTTTCCAGAGTGGGCTTTCTTAAATAAGAAAAAGTTTGGCATATAAAAGCGGCAAAACTTCTTCTTTTTAAAGAAAGCCCATTCGAGGAAAAATAGCTCAACTAAGGAGGCTTAAGCCCCTTGGAGTGAAAACAGACTACATTGTTATTAGAAGAGATCCATCAAACATAATTTAGGACACTTTAGGGTTTATTCACTAAAGTGCGATAAGTTTTATCGCACTTTTTTGCGTTAAAATTGACGCAAAAAAAGCGTGTGATTTGCTAAAGTATTATTAATTTGTTAATTTTACCGCATTGCGTTAATTAGTGCGCAGAAATAATACTAACACATGAGTCACAAACATTTAGACGCGCTAAATATCGCATTAGTCTGTGCAAAAATTAACACCTACTTGGGGCAGGCGGTAATTATAGAAAAGTATAGTTACTGAGCTTTTGGCAACACAATATGGACTTTGCAGTGGGATTTATTCAAGTCTGTGTTGGCCCCAGAGTGATGCAGCCGCCAGTTTGCAGGGAAATTGGCATTTTCAGTACAGTAGTTTTCCGAAAGTAATGGCGTGTATGGCTAACATGGCGTGCGTTCCGTCAAATACCACACGAAAATAGTCTTCGTGACTTAAATAACACAAGCAGCATCACGTCTAAATTAATACAAGTATGCTTTTAGGGAATCGTGCGTTAAGACGCGAAAAATTTGACACAATAACATTTTTAACGCACGCTATAAATAGCGCTCGTTTTAACGCACTTTAGTGAATCAGCCCTCTTGGATCAATGTATATCTGGTACGGATTGAAATGGGGTTTAGAGGTTATAACTGTGTTAATAATAATTTAGGAATTACTACATTTTATGTGCTTTACATATGTTCACCCAAATAATTGGTAAAAAAATGTTTTTTTTAATATATAATTAAACTGTTTCTACAGTAAAAATCTTATTTATAATTATAAATATGGTTTTTTACTGTTGAAACTGGTATCTTTCTGTGTTTTGCATGGCTAATCCTAACTACAGTTTCGCCAACATCAACTCTTCTCCAGCCAAGACTTTATTTCCCATAATGATTAGTGTGATTCTTTACAGACCTATTAATCACAGAACATGCAAGGTGTTAACTGGAGTGGTGACCTGCTCCAGGTATTGCTGGTGGCTGGATGCAGAAGGTGGGAGATGGATAGCAGTGGGCTGAAATGCAAGCAGGAGAAAGCACACGGAGAATCAAACAGGCATTTAGCAATTCAACCCTCAATCCACAGGGAATATCCGTCTCATTCAATCTGAAACTGAGTAATGTATTTTCTGTACTATGATATATGAGTTCAAGATGAAGACATACATTAAAAGGCCTGCAAAATGATTTCACGGTGTTTCATTGGCAAACCTCTTCTATGGTTTCAATCTTATGACTGTGATACTGTTGGAATTAAAGCCTTATATGGTTTTTACAGCAAACTAATATAGATTCTTGATTTGGGATCTGCTTTGTAATACATTTGCCAGCTGTAGTTCTAATGCATTTGTTTACCACTTTGCTTTCATGCTTTGCTCAGTTCCCCTACTAATTCTTATTTGGGAACTGGCATTAAATGTATCCAACTGGTTCCTTGTCATCTCAATTACAACATATTTTGATCATTTGGTTATATAATAGAAAGGTGGATTATAAACTGGTCCCATTACACTGTCAGTCTCTCCTTAACTATTTCTCTAAATTACATGTAATGGAATTAATAAAAGCAATTGTGAGCAGTAATTTAAACATATGCTCTGGTTCTCAGGAAACTTAGAGCAACATTTTGAGCATTCTATGAATAAAAAGCAGCTTTTATATCTTCCTAAGCTCTTATAGTATAAAAAGTAGATAATGTTATGATCTAAGATGTAAATGTAATGTAAAAAAGCCTCATCTAAACCTAAAAGTGCAAGTGAAGATGCACTAAAAATGAATGCAAGGTTCTGCGACTGTTGACTCTATTCATTAGAGGTACTTCCGGGTCATTTATTTATGAGATAAGAGTATGAAAAGTGCAAAGCACTGGTTGCAATCTGGCATATTTTTGCACTTTGCACACTGCCTTCCTTTGGTTATAACTTACCACAGGTGTCTGTGCATCATTGCAAAGCTCAGATACATGATTTTGGAAGCACTTAATTCATGAGGGACAGGATGGCACATAGGCGTCCACCTTTTGTTGCCAAGGGTATTCTGGATAAGGGGTCTTTCCGTGATTTGGATCTCCATACCTTAAGTCTACTAAAAAATTAATAAAACATTCATTAAACCCAATAGGATTGTTTTTCCTCCAATAAGGATTATTTATATCTTAGTTGGAATCAAGTACAAGGTACTGTTTTATTATTACAGAGAAAAGGGAATCATTTAACCATTAAATAAACCCAATAGGGCTGTTCTGCCCCCAGTAAGGGGTAATTATATCTTAGTTGGGATCAAGTACAGGTACTGTTTTATTATTACAGAGAAAAGGGAATCATTTAACCATGAAATAAACCCAATAGGGCTGTTCTGCCCCCAATAAGGGGTAATTATATCTTAGTTGGGATCAAGTGCAGGTACTGTTTTATTATTACAGAGAAAAGGGAATCATTTAACCATTAAATAAACCCAATAGGGCTGTTCTGCCCCCAATAAGGGGTAATTATATCTTAGTTGGGATCAAGTACAGGTACTGTTTTATTATTACAGAGAAAAGGGAATCATTTAACCATTAAATAAACCCAATAGGGCTGTTCTGCCCCCAATAAGGGGTAATTATATCTTAGTTGGGATCAAGTACAGGTACTGTTTTATTACTACAGACAAAAAGGAAATCAGTTTTAAAATTCTGAATTATTTGATTAAAATGGAGTCTATGGGAGACGGGCTTTCCGTAATTTGGAGCTTTCTGGATAATGGGTTTCCTGATAAGGGATCCCATACCTGTATATAGAACTGGCAATAAATCATGTAGTGGCCATTGATGTCCTATTTGTAAGATTATACAAAGTGCTAATAGGGTTTCTGGTGTATCTATGTTTAGGCAAGTTCCTGATTTGGGGGTTCAAAATCTACTTCCAAAGCTACTGTATATACTCGAGTATAAGCCTAGTTTTTCAGCACCCAAAATGTGCTGAAAAAGTCACCCTCGGCTTATACTCGAGTCGAGTGCCATGGGTCCCTCTAGACTAGCACCCTCTCTCCTTTGTGTGCAAGTTAGGCCACTTGCAACCAGACCCTCCAGTGCCCTGGCCTAGGCTCCCACTAGCAATACTTATTTCCCCTTACATCCCTCCGGGACTGGGTCTGCTGCCAGTTTGCCAATGTGCAATGAGCGTGGGGTAGTACTCATATTGTTTTTGTTGCCCCTCTTCTCCGCTTACAGAGCTAATTTACTGTTTTTCTTTGAAATAAATATTGAAAAACATATACCCCACTGATGCCTCAATTAATGTCATTTTATTGGTATTTATTTTGATTATTAAAACTTAGCAGTAGCTGCTGCATTTCCCGCCCTAGGCTTATACTCGAGTCAATAAGTTTTTCCAGTTTTCTTAGGTAAAATTAGGTACCTCGGCTTATATTCGGATCGGCTTATACTCGAGTATATACGGTAATTACTTTCCACCTCCTTTTTCTCTGTCCTTGACTGCACATACATTTGTTTGTTTATTGTATTGCAATTTAACAGATCACCCTCATTTTGAACACAGTCAGTTCCATCCTGCAAAACTGATGATAGTTTATTTTTAGAAGTAAACATGTTGTCGATGACTTAACTCAAGCCCATTGTTTTATGTATCTTCACGAGATTTATCCAAGTCCCCAAAGCAGGGAAAATTGATACTTTCAGAATGGTTCATTATCTTTTTTTGACAGATGTCAGTGAGCTTAATTAAATTTCTTTGCCAAGATTAATTTGTTTTGCACCCTAATGACCTTTTAAAGTACAAACAGAACATAAATGGTACTTTTCTTTCCCCCTTTGGGTAAGACAAAAGTAAAGTTCTATTTGTAAGAGATTGCAGTTAGTAAATCTATGCACACATAGACAAATATGTCAATTTACAGTGTAACTTATTATATTATTTATATAGGTATGGGACCTGTTATCCAGAATGCTTGGGACTTGGGACTATGCTGGGGTTTTCCGGATAAGGGGTCTTTCCGTAATTCAGATCTCCTACCCTAAATCTACTAAAAAAAAATATTTAAACATTAATAAAACCTAATAGTATTGTTTTTGCTCTAATGAGGATTAATTATATCTTAGTTGGAATCAATTTAACCATTAAATAAACCCAATAGGATTGTTCTGCCCCCAATAAGGGGTAATTATATCTTAGTTGGGATCAAGTACAGGTACTGTTTTATTATTACAGAGAAAAGGGAATCCTTTAACCATTAAATAAACCCAATAGGGCTGTTCTGCCCCAATAAGGGGTAATTATATCTTAGTTGGGATCAAGTACAAGTACTGTTTTATTATTACAGAGAAAAGGGAATCATTTAACCATTAAATAAACCCAATAGGATTGTTCTGCCCCCAATAAGGGGTAATATATCTTATTGGGATCAAGTACAGGTATGTTTTATTATTACAGAGAAAAGGGAATCATTTAACCATTTAAATAAACCCAATAGGGCTTGTTCTGCCCCCAATAAGGGGTAATTTATATCTTAGTTGGGATCACGTACAGGTACTGTTTTATTATTACAGAGAAAAGGGAATCATTTAACCATTAAATAAACCAATAGGCTGTTCTGCCCCCAATAAGGGTAATTATATCTTAGTTGGATCAAGTACAGGTACTGTTTTATTATTACAGAGAAAAGGAATCATTTAACCATTAAATAAACCCAATAGGCTGTTCTGCCCCAATAAGGGGTAATTATATCTTAGTTGGGATCAAGTACAGGTACTGTTTTATTATTACAGAGAAAGGAATCATTTAACCATTAAATAAACCCAATAGGGCTGTTCTGCCCCCAATAAGGGGTAATTATATCTTAGTTGGGATCAAGTACAGGTACTGTTTTATTATTACAGAGAAAAGGGAATCATTTAACCATGAAATAAACCCAATAGGGCTGTTCTGCCCCCAATAAGGGGTAATTATATCTTAGTTGGAATCAATTACAAGGTACTGTTTTATTATTACAGAGAAAATGGAAACTTTATTTTTAAAAATGTGAATTATTTGGTTAAAATAGAGTCTATGGGAGATGGCCTTTCCGTAATTCAGAACTTTCTGGATAATGGGTTTCCGGATAAGGGGTCTGATACCTGTACTAGGAATATGTGTAAAAAAAACAGTCCAATACAGTCAAAGATTTACACTGCGCAAATAAATAGTATAATCTGGCAAAACAGGGTCAACTATAAATAAGGAATCACATAAGAATACACCATTGTTTGCTAATCACATTATTTGATTTAATGTTGTTTAATTGTGGCCACTTTTTCGTGTGTATCAATGTTGTTTCAACTAGTCACTGGATTTTTATTAACAAACAATTAACAAGATAAAATCCTGCAAGGTCGTACTAATAGGGGACATCAATGTGTATTCTAGTTGAATACTTGCACTCCACATAGTCACATTGAATTCTTGACAGCTGTCTTAAATTATTAAATGTTGCTATGTAGAGGACTCAATTTATAAATATATGCAGGTTGAGAAACAATCATATCTGCATGATAGGAACATGTTATTATCACGTTAACCTGTGAAAGCATTGTCTTAATGTCTGTAATGGTTTTCATTTATCCAAGTCATGATACTTATTATATCTACTGCTGATAGGTCTAAAGCTAAAGCATCAGGACTTTTCCACGTCATACTCCTTATAATCTTTTATAACATGTTATCACTCATCTGAGTGGGTTCTTCAACTGAGCTGAACCAAATAAAAACACTCAAATTAGCGGAGATATATTTTCAAGATTAATCAGATGGTCCATGACATATTGTGTTTATGCACCATTGGCCAGTGTTAGGTATGGTATGCTGGTCATGTCATTGTACCTCCCAAATCAAACTGCACTTAGGTTTTGAAAATTTATGGAGCTATTTCTTTTTAGGAAGGAAATTTTGTGATTTTAGGCAATAAGGAATAAAAGACAAAAATAAGCAACTCTGTCATTTTTTCTGATTGGTGAAAAGGGATTACTTTGTTTTCCATGACCCTGCTACAAAGCACCCCAAAGCAATATGTATAATTATACATAGAATCAAATTCAGATTTATTTTACTATATATTATAAAATGAATGATGCCACACAAGGGATCAGAAACAACTTAAATGAAGCATCATCTTGTCATGCCATGTCTTTTTAATATATATATATATGCATCCATCTGTATGTTTCCTCAAACTGACTACTTATATTACAAATTCTTTTGGGCAGATTAAAATGAAAACAGAGAAAGTTACCCTTAAAAAATGTTGCCATGATCTCCACCCCTTCCTCACCTTTGCCCATGTTTCACTTTACCCCTTTGTGCCATTTAAGAATAAGTCAGCAACATAACAGTAGGTAATATTTTCAACTGTGATTGGCTAATAATAAATATTGAGCTTAAAAATTAATCATAGAAGCACCATCAGGTGGTCATTAAGGTCTGAAGCATAATTATGGTTGGGGATGTTTAATTTGTTATGCCACCTCGCTCCATGGGCTGGAGGTCAGTAGTGGAAGGTAGTTTAGACATACAGCAATGACAACTAAGATTCTGGTGGCTATACATAGTAAATGTACCCATTAATCCTCCCTATCCATTAGAAACTGAGTAGAGAAAGTGGGTTTCACTATTCCTGGTAACTTGCACCCACTGTGGCCGAGAATAGAGTATTTTGGTCTCTATGGATCCCTGCACAATATACAATTCATTATTTTTCTTTATTCGTCATGTATACAGTCACTATTCAATCTGAATTGAATCTGAGGAGGATTATTGGGACTAAGAAGTTAATTTATCAATTTTCGAATTTGTAAATTTTGAATTTGCTTAGTTATTAAAAATGTGAGTAAAAAAAACTCAGTTGAATGACCCCCTAAAAAAAACCTGAATACGTTCCCCAAAAAAATGAATAATAACATTGCATACAGTACATTTTGCCTTGGACAACTCCCCTTGGACAACTACCATTGATTTCTACTTCAACTCACAAGGTTTTAGATACCCAAATTTTACTAAGTTTTTTTAATTCTTTTGCGCTTAATAAATACTGAATATTGATGGGCGAAATAATTCACCAGGCATGGATTTGGATTATTTAGCGAAACAAGCGGCAAAATTCGCTGTTGAAAAATCCATCACGCAAAAATCGCCCACGTTGAAAAATAATTTTGCTTTGCCGGGAAATTAACGAATCTTTCAAAAGATCCATGAAATGGTGGAAAATACTCGAAACTGTGAAAATGTGCGTCAAAAAAAAATAATTCCCACGCGGATTTTCCGCCATTTCGTGGATCTTTTGAAAGATTTTGCAAATCGAAACGGGATCACTAATACTGAACGTTTGAGTTTTGGAAACCATATTTCATATTTGGGAGTTTTTGCACAAAAACACTGGAATCTCTAAGAAAAATCAAACTTGAACTTTAATAAGTCACCCCCTAAATTAATCCCCAGTAGTGATGAGCGAATCTGTCCCATTTTGCTTCGCCAAATTCGCAAAACGGAGAAAAATTCGCAAAATGCATTTATTGCACAATTTTTTTTGTCACTGACGTCTTTTTTCGCCAGCGTTTTTATTTTTTTATGCGACTGCGCCCAATTTTACGCGCAACAAAAAATTTTACTCGTGTCGAATTTTCCCGCAGCAAATTTTCACGGAAGTAAACAATTCGCCAATGGTGAAATGTGGAAATTAGCTGCAAATCCATACCTGGCGAAAAAATTCGCTCGTCACTAGTGATGGGAGAAATGTTTTGCCAGGCATGGATTTGCGGGTAATTTCCGCATTTTGCCATTGGCGGATTGTTTCACCAAACGGATGAAAAAGTTTGCCAGGGAAAAATTTGCAGCGTGTACAAAAATTGTCGCCTGCGTCAAAAGAATAGTCGCACATCAAAAAAGAATAGTTGCAGGCGTCAAAAGAATAGCCGTGCAACAAAAGAAATGCCGCAAGACAAAAGAATAGCCGCGTGGCAAAAGAATTGCCGCAAGACAAAAGAATTGCCGCAAGACAAAAGAATAGCCGCGGGCGACAATAGAATAGCCATGGGTGACAAAAGAATAGCCGCGGGCAACAAAAGAATAGCCGTGGGTGACAAAAGAATAGCCACGGGCGACAAAAGAATAGTCCCGGGCGACAATTTTTTTTGCCGCACAACATTTTTGCCGTTTAGCGAATCCTTTGAAAGATTTACAAATTTTTCAGCAAAGCGAAACGGGACAGATTCGCTGATCACTACTCATCACTAATCCCCAGGCCTAGGTCCAGTAACTATGTGCACATACAGTATTAACCACAAAACAAAATACAACTCCTAAGCCACAAGTTCAAACTCTACCAATAAAATATATATTTTTCCCCCTTATCTGTGTCTGACAATGTGCCTTACATTATTTAATGAAAAGGAACAAAGGGCATGCCCAAATAAAAGATATAAGGCAAACAGAGAAAGACATGCCATTAAAATATGTGATATAATTATATGGGTGATTGTTACAAACACTGATGTTGTGAATACTTATATAATATTTATGTGTTTTTGAATTTCAATTTCCAGCCTATTTTACCAGGTATACCTGTAAACATATACTTTCAACTCAGCTTTCATAAAGTATTTATATACATAAGGTTACACTGGCAGGCAAAGTCTGTTAAAACTGCACTTTGGTTGTCACCGCAGACGTTTCATACAATTAATCAGCAGTCGAAGCTCTCACCATTAATTCAGCATTCAGCGCTCAGTAATGGGATGGATATTAACAGGAGACCAAGATTAGTCTGGTTTGAAGGCAATCTTCATACCAATGTACCCTCTGAGTGAAAAATGGTAAGTCATTATGAGACAGAGCCTGTCCTTTCTGTCTGTAGTTGAATGTATTTTAAAAGTTACTGAAATTGTCAGTGGATTACAGGCAGTAGTGCATTCAGTCTCGGCAATGTCAAAACCATAAATACCAATGAGAAAACATGAGAAAATGAATAATAATTGTCAAACGTTAAGGTTTTCTTTGGAGCTGCTTTCTGCATTATTTTGCTATGCTTCAAACGTGCTTCCTTCTCCCTTCCGTTTATTCGGATGATAATTAAATATAATTGTTAATCCTATGCTAAATACTTCTCTGCAGTACATTAAGAACTTCGGATACGGTGCAATAAAAGAGTGATCTTTAACATTCTGCTGAGGCAAATTCCTATTCCATTTTCAGCAGCCAAAGATACTTGTACTGCTTTATGGTGTAAGAGGGACTTTTGTAATTAAGGAATTATAAACGAAGCCAAACAAATACAGTCTCCATCAGCAACATTTTTATGTGGGGCAAGTAGGCACTGTAATAGCATCTCTTGGGTAAGCTGACTGCAACACAAAATCACTTAATAAATAGCGCAGTGTTGCTTCCCTAAGACACTGAATAGAACACAATTGGAAAGCTTTTTGTTCCCTGGATACAACAGCATTTTTAATCTAATTATGAATGATGAATTTGTGGCTGTAAAGTGTATTTGAACAGATTTTACTTTATATGTTGTTTTACAAAATTAGGACTAGGGAAATATAGATTCTTTACCTATAAAAAGTCTTTATTTTGCATAAGATACAAATACATTTGGGAAATAGGTCTAAAAGGAACTCGTATGGATGAACAAAGCAATAATTACAGTTTATAACTGAAAATGTCTCCCATTATCCCAGTATCTAAATAGCAGGGTTTTATTAATCTTGCCATTTAACCACAGTTTATAGGTACATTTTCAACAGACCAGCATAATATAGTGACATAAAACTTGCATTGTGCAAATTCAATCCCACAAATCTAATTTAACATGGTAGTAAATTGCACAGCATTGTAAAGATTGACTGAGCATAGATTGCCCCAAATAAACCAATAATTAACTTTTCTAAATCTTCTGGGAGCTAACATTTTTAGTTATTCCTCTATTGCTAAGGAATGTTGTGATTGTATTTGCACCCACAAAAAATGTAATCAGTGAACAGACTCTTTGAAATCTTTAAATATCTACCACTCCTGTTGTTCAAAGGTAAATAGTAAGGCTGCATAGTAATAATTTGGGATTACTTCTCCTACTCTAACCCACTCCCCCTCCTACTCTAACCCCTCCCTCAGGAATTGACTTTGGCTGTTGGCTCTTGGGCATGCTCAGTTCTGCACAGCTCAGCCAATCAAGAGACCCCATTGTTGGTTCCCATAGAAATGTTGCTGTAGCTGTCTGCTCTTATTTTTTTCTCTTAACCTCCTCTCCTCAGCTCAATTTAATCGGTACAGTGCTCAATCCAAGCAGAACCTTTTATCAAAGTAACATCTGCCTGTGTAAGCCTGCATTTCTGATTGCATGAACTTTACAGTGCACATGTGCTGTTTGCAGATGTAAATGTCACTGATGATGTCAAAAGAAAAATCGTAGCTGGGTGAAAGCTGCTGTTTGTTTTAGGAAAATGTGATGTGCTGGCAAACAAATGGGATATATTCAATACAAATCATGCAGTTTTAGGGAGATGTGCCTGACTTGTATAAATGGTAGGAAATTGTAGGCTTTACATGTACTTTAAGTTTACTATATCAACTCATGAGAATAACTATATGTCTCACTTTCAAGGCAAACATGACACACCATGCATTCCATAGAGGAAAATGGCAAGGCAATGCCATTAGCAGTCTGAATTGGAAAGGGGTCAGATAGACAAGAAAAAAATGTCCTTATTCTATTTCTGAAACCCTAACAGTTTGTACAGAGAATTGCAGCAAAGCATATGTAGCCCACTTTATGCACGGTTGTGGCACTACCCGTTGGAGCACGATACTTTGGCGCTACAGGAGTCCTGAGCCCCCGCTTACTATGGGGGTTTACAAGGGATTCTCCCCTAAATGGCATGCCTCCACCCAGGGATGGTCTTGTGGAACTATATTCCACCCCCTAGGAAACGATCAGGATACAATGCCCCTTTGGGACCCACGTACTCCCGGTGTGATGTACTCACTCTTTGAGTTATTCCTTACCGGCGTAGTAGTGGTCCTCTGGGCTAGGTAGATACTCACAGCAGACACAGTTGTATATGAAAGGAATGCTATGGTTTATTCAGGCAGAGACCTCTCCAGGATCGGCATATCATTTATACACACGGCAGGGCATATCTCCATACTTCTCATTGAGATCCTTTTCCTGTTGGTACTACCTCACGGGTTTCCCCAATGTGCTCCTATCTAGGTGCTATCCCCGGTACTATCCGTGAGACCCTCCCTTTGGAGTTCTCAGTACCCATGCTAGGAGTTACACCACAAGGACCCACACCGGTACTAGCGTATGGCACCCTCAGATCCGGACTCCTGGACTAGCGGGGACTTGTCCACCTACCTAGCCACTTAATGCCCTGCACTCCAGCAGATGTAATGCTGGGGGGTCTTAACCCCACTACCACTCCTGGAGGGGCAATATCCGCCCATTCTAGCTTGGTGTCCTACATGACACTCCTAGAATGTCCTATTACAAGAAACTACTATCTAATAACTCTATCAGGGGAAGCTCCTGGTCCCAGGAGCTATCCCAGCCTAAAGTGGCTCAAGATGGCTGCTACCCTTTTTATGGGCCTATGCACCACCCGGTGGCCATAACCCGAACTACAGGTATACTCCCTGTTAACTATGTAGAACCCAGTCATCCCAGTGTCCCTGTTTACTAACACCAACCAGTGGCCTAGTCTAGGGGTGTCTGTCCTAAGGGCCCATTTTTGATAAACCCCTACACATAGAAGTAGGAGTGGAATAGAGGAAAGAGCTAAAGGTCAAGACGACAAGTTGGCAGAGCCAGGATAAGATCAACGACAATAGTCAGAATAAGGACACAAGGCCCACCAAACCTCTTTTACTATTAGCAGGCACAGCTAAAGGCAAAATGACACACACACAGCAAAACTCCATAGTACACACCTGTGCCTCCATTTTGTCGCATCTGGTGCCAATGAACCCACTGAACCTATTACTCTGAATGAGAAATAAGGCACATTATGCAGAAATGCAGGGGAGTCATGGAGTTTTTGTCTGGACCACATCTGCACAGAAAAGAAGAACTTGTAAAAGGAGCCAACTTCAGTATAGTTCGTACTGAGAGATTGGAATTACAACCTTGGAATTACTTCTATGATTCCCCATCCTCAACAGGCACAATTGCGCACAATTCCGAAAGGGCAGGACAGATGCAATGGCATTTCAGGCAAAACTCTGCAAATATTTACATGAAAACGCTGAAAAATTTAACAGAACAAAATACAGCAAGAAAAAAACTATAGTCCCAAATGTATTTTTTGTACCCCCCCCAAAAAAAAAACAGCAATATATTCTTTGCAGAAAAAGTCATTGTGAAAAAATGTCTATAGACCCCAAAGTCACTTGTGGCAAAATGCTGCTTTAACTTCCCGACTGACAAAATCCCTGGTATGAAAATGTTATCCACAAGTTGCACCAGTATGTGAACACACGCTTGAAAATCCTTTCGTTTTGACAAATAAGGTGCAATTTCGGTGGGCATCTGAAAATTGCACTATGCAGAAAAATGAATTCGATTTCTTCAACTTTTAGATTTCGGAACTTGAGTTGTTGACATAAATCAATTGAAAAAAAAAATCTAGAAATGAGCGAATATGTCCCGCTTTGCTTCGCCATAAAATTCACGAAATGGCAAGAAAATTCGCAAAACGCATTTGTTGCGTGATTTTTTTGTCGTTCGCATCTATTTTTTTTGTAGCCCGCATCTATTTTTTGTTGCCTGTGTTTATTTTTTGTCTCCCCTGTCTATTTTTTTCGACGCCCACTCTTTTTTTGAAACGACTGTGCTCAATTTGACACTTGACAAAAAATTTTTCCGTGGGGAATTTTCGAAACAATTCTCCAATGGCGAAATGCAGAAATTCGCTGCGAATCCATGCCTGGCAACAGAATTCACTCATCACTACTTTTTACTGTGATGGGTTTTTTTTCTGCGATAGTAATAAATTGCTCTCCATGTATTGTATGTATGTATGTATGTATGTCTTTATTTATAAAGTGCTACTTATGTACGCAGCGCTTTACAGTAGAATACATTAATACAAACAGGGGGTTAATAAGATAATAGATAAATACACAGTACAGGTATTGGACCCCTTATCCGGAAACCCATTATCCAGAAAGCTCCGAATTACGGAAAGCCTGTCTCCCCATAGACTCCATTTTAACCAAATAATTCACAATTTTAAAACTGATTTCCTTTTTCTCTGTAATAATAAAACAGTACCTTGTAATTGTTCCCAACTAAGATATAAATAATCCTTATTAGATGCAAAACAATCCTATTGGGGTTAATTAATGTTTTATTGATTTTTTAGTAGACTTTAGGTATGGAGATCCAAATTACGGAAAGACCCCTTATCCGGAATACCCTTGGTCCCGAGCATTCTGGATAACGGGTCCTATACCTGTATAACAATAAATACAAATAAATACAGGTATGGAACCCATTATCCAGAATGTTCGGGACCAAGGGTATTCCGGATAAGAGGTCTTTCCGTAATTTGGATCTCAGTACCTTAAGTCTACTAAAAAATCAATAAAACATTAATTAAACCCAATAGGATTGTTTTGCATCCAATAAGGATTAATTACTGTATATACTCGAGTATAAGCCTAGTTTTTCAGCACCCAAAATGTGCTGAAAAAGTCACCCTCGGCTTATACTCAAGTCGGGTGCCATGGGCCCCTCCAGACTAGCACCCTCTGTCCTTTGTGTGCAAATTAGGCCGCCTGCAACCAGACCCGCCAGTGCCCTGGCCTGCTCCCAAATTCATCTTCATCTACCATCCTCACTTGTCCCATTCTGCACTAGACATTGCACTTTATATTCTATATAAACTATATATACGGTAGTTTTAAAGGGTTTTACCTTTGGGGCACATTTACTAATCCACGAATCTAAATCACGAATGGGAAAAAATCGTATTGGAAACGAAAATTTCGGAAGATCGCAAATATCACGAAAATGCTTACGAAAAAATCGTATTAGTCACGATAATATCGTATTGGTGATCCGAAAGTCACGAAATTTTCGTACCGAACAATTGTAAACAGCGGTAAAACCTTCCCGATTTTTTCGTGCAAATGTCCGAAAAAGTAGTGCGGTGTACGAAAAAGTTGTGCGCCGTACGAAAAAGTCGTGCGGACGCCCGAAAAAATAGTCGAAAATACACTCGGAGCATTCGCACGAACGCTCGAGCGTTCGTGCTTTTGTAAATGTGCCCCTTTGTGTTTTAGCTTGGTTGCTGAGTACTCTTAAGGTATCATTGTTGATAAAAAAATTGTTTTTGTTGGCCCTCCACTTACAGAGCTAGTTTACAGTTTTTACTTGAAATAATTATTTAAAAACATATACCCCACTGATGCCTGATGTAATTTTATTGGTATTTATTTTGATGAAACTTAGCAGAAGCTGCTGCATTTCCCACCCTAGGCTTATACTCAAGTCAATAAGTTTTTCCAGTTTTCTTAGGTAAAATTAGGTACCTCGGCTTATATTCGGATCGGCTTATACTCGAGTATATACGGTATATCTTAGTTGGGATCAATTAAAAGGTTCTGTTTTATTTCTACATAGAAAAAGGAAATCAGTTTTAAAATTCTGAATTATTTGATTAAAATGGAGTCTATGGGAGACGGGCTTTCCGTAATTCGGAGCTTTCTGGATAACGGGTTTCCGGATAAGTGGTCCGATACCTGTACAAGGTACAGTTGCAATAAGTTAAGAGTCAAAGACACAAGAGGATGGAGGTCCCTGCCCCGTAGAGCTTACAATCTATATGGGAGGGAGAGAATAGGCAATATATTTTAGCACTTTATATAAAAGATAATTCAGTAGGAAAATTAATGGTTAAAATAAATTAATCAGTATTTTAAAAAAAGAGCTACTGTAAGATGTTGGAAGAACTAATTTTATAAGATGCACTACAGACTGAGAGTGGAATAAAATGTGCTATGTAGAAAAAAAATCCTAATTAAACTATAAAAACATTTAATTAGTATTGAACACAGGGAAAAGCATACGGTACTAAGTCCTTTGGAAATATTGTTTAATGAACTTAACAATAAACTTTTCGCACAAGAAAAGCCTTTAAATGCATAATGTTAATGCAGCACGCTTAGCCGCCGCCAGAATAAAGCCGCAGCAAACAGTCGTACGCCATTTGTATAATAGCCACGAATTAGGAATACTTTTAAATACGTTCTTTCAGAAAGTTGAAAATAAATCTCCCTTAAGTTGTTTTCTAGTATCAATAAAAAAAAAGTGCTAATCTCCAGTGAAAAGACGAGCCTTGAGCTAAATATTCTAAAAACTTTCCCGTTGTTACGTCCAATCGCTTTATAATGCGGCTTAGAGTACATGAACCTTAAAAAAAAAACGGTATTTAAAATAAATGAAGGCTTTTGAAGAGCAAATCTCCTAAATCAAAAAAGAAAATAAGCACAAAGGCTTCCTAATGGGGCCCAAATTACAGTGCTGTACACAAATCTTTAAAAAAAAAAAACACAAAATTATTGATTTCATATTTAAGCATTATGGTTCATTCTTTAGCTCTGGGATCATACAGAGCCAGCTGGTGTATAGCATAAAATGGCCTCTGGTGTGCAATATTATAGTTTAAAGTCAGTCGCGTTCTACAAAGCTCTTCCAAATCTCCCAGTAGATTATTGTACTATAGGTCATCAAGATAAAAACAGTTTTAAATGATTTACCTCGTGTGAAATGCTGTAGCTCCGTGCCATTTATCATGGTTTATTCTGCTGAGGGAATTATCTTATATATCAGAAAATTTTAGGATCAAGTAACAAACGCATGGCGTGAGTCTACTAACTCAGTTCTGGATACTTTTAAAACAGAAATGGAGTCTATTTTATACAATTTTAACTTAGTTTTGCACTCTAAATGTCCTTTCCTTTTCAGCATTTAAGGGAGAAGGAAAGGTAAAAACTAAGTAAGTCATAAGTCCTCTATCAAAAGAAACACAGGATTTCTTGTCTCCTTTTTTGTAAACATGTTGTTAGGGTATCTGACTTCCTCTCTCAGAAATATCCTTCATTCCCAGGGCCAGAGTCTTCGCAGTTCTCTCCACTCCCCCCTCTCTCCAATAAAAATTCATTCACTCCCCCCTCCCTTAGGAATGTGTGATCTGAGCTATAATGGCTAGAGCTGCAAGCAGGAAGCTATGAAGACCAAGCTAAAATGGCAGCTGCAATATAAAACAAATGGAGAAAGCTTCTAGGGCTCTTTACTCAGGTATGGTAATGCTTTCTGCAGAATAAATATAGCATTCTAGGTGGCACTAATGTTGCAAAGCTATCCCCAGGTAGTACAAAGTTTTTTTATCCTTCCATAGAAAAGGGCTGTCCAACTGGTGATCTGTAGGTTGCATCCATATAAAGGTTTGTGCTCTTTATTTTCCATTTTATTGCACTGCAATTAATTAGTTGCTGGGCGAAAAAATTCGCCAGGCATGGATTTGCAGAGAATTTCTGCTTTTCGCCATTGGCCGATTTTTCCGCAAAATGGGCGACTAAATCCGATGTGCTTACAAAAATTGTCGCCCAAAAAAGAATTGTCTCTCTCATCAAAAGAATTGTTACGTGTCAAACGTATTGTCGCGCAACATTTTCTTTTGAAAGATTAGCAAATTTTTCGGCAGAGCAAATCGGGACAGATTCACTCATCGCTATAATTAATGCCTTCTATAGCAATGTCTTCTTTTAACATTCACTATTATATGCATTGTCCTCTGTATTGTTGAACACACATTTACCCTTCATTTAGGGAAAAAGCACAAAGGGCTGTTTTAGGAGCTTTAAGTGCCCCATTTGTAATTACAATCAGCCTTATACTGTGACATTTATATTCTATATATAGAGTATATTGTGAGTGGGTCCCTAAGCTCAGGTAAGTGCCAGCAGCACAGAGCATGTGCAGGGAATCAGCAGAAAAAAGGATGGGGGGCTACTGGGGCATCTTTGGGGGAACAGATCTTCCCTGCTAAAGGGCTATGGGTGCCTTGGGCTGGTACAGAAGCCCAAAACATAGGGGCTGATTTACTTACCCACGAACGGGTCGAATGGAGTCCGATTGCGTTTTTTTCGTAATGATCGGTACTTTGCGATTTTTTCGTATGTTTGCGATTTTTTCGGATTCTTTACGAATTTTTCGGATCCAATACGATTTTTGCGTAAAAACGCGAGTTTTCCTATCCATTACGAAAGTTGCGTAAAAAGTTGCGCATTTTGCGTAGCGTTAAAACTTACGCGAAAAGTTGCGCATTTTTCGTAGCGTTAAGTTTTAACGCTACGAAAAATGCGCAACTTTTCGCGTAAGTTTTAACGCTACGCAAAATGCGCAACTTTTTACGCAACTTTCGTAATGGATACGAAAAACTCGCGTTTTTACGCAAAAATCGTATTGGATCCGAAAAATTCGTACAGAATCCGAAAAAATCGCAAAACATACGAAAAAGTCGCAAAATATTCGTTTTCAAGTCGGAACTTTTCCAATTCGGGTCGGATTCGTGGGTTAGTAAATCAGCCCCATAATGTACAACATTTTTGCCCTACTTCTTTAGTTAAGATTCAGTACTTGTTTTTAGAATACAGTACAACCCCCCAATTTTACATTTTTCAAGGGACCAGAAAAAAATTGTGCAAAATCTGGAAAAATGTAAAATCAGGGAAATGCTTTATGCAATATATAGGTGGGACCACAAAATATTGGGGAAAATGTAAAGGTTGTGTAAAATTGAGGTTTCACTGTAAATGGAACACGCCATTAAAAAAACTGTAAATCCGCTTTTACCATTACTCTAAATCCGATCACCAATGCGCATCTACTTTCATACTGATAAATTCTCTAATTCTATTTTTTTCTGCTCCCACCCACCAATTTCTAAGGTATATAACCTCTTCATTATACTCATTCACCTCCACAAGTACAAGTTTGCAATAATGTTGACCGTTATGTTCTATTTTTTTCCATTTTTTAGTCATTTTAAAGGGATTATTATTAAATTAAAGGGATGTATAGGTATTAATGTTTTCCAGCTGGTACTGCATTGACTACTTTACTTGCATAGTGGTTGTGATTTAGATGTGACAGTACAAAAGATGAGCGAATCTATTCTGTTTCGCCATAAAATTTGTGAAATAGCAAAAAATTAGCTAAATGCAGCGACCACACACCTTTTTTGATACAATCACACAATTTTTGATGCGACACAACTTTTTTTTTACGCAACTGCAACTTTTTTTTAGATTTATAAAACTGATTTCCTTTTTCTCTGTAATAATAAAACAGTACCTGTACTTGATCCCAACTAAGATTTAATTACCCCTTATTGGGGGCAGAACAGCCCTATTGGGTTTATTTAATGGTTAAATGATTCCCTTTTCTCTGTAATAATAAAACAGTACCTGTACTTGATCCCAACTAAGATATAATTACCCCTTATTGGGGGCAGAACAGCCCTATTGGGTTTATTTAATGGTTAAATGATTCCCTTTTCTCTGTAATAATAAAACAGTACCTGTACTTGATCCCAACTAAGATATAAATAATCCTTTTTGGAGGAAAAACAATCCTATTGGGTCTAATTAATGTTTGATTTATGTTTTAGTAGACATAGGGGGAGATTTACTAATCCACGAATCCGAATCCCGAAAGGGAAAAATTCGGATTGGAAACGAAAATTTCACCGTCTTTTCATCACCGCCGCAACTTTATTGTATTTTGCGCACCTATTTCGTTGTGATTTTTTCGTATTGAGCGATTGGAAATGGCAGAAAAACCAAACTGATTCTTTCGCGACAGCGACAAAAAAGTTGCGGAAAATATACAAAAAAGTTGCGACGGCAACGAAAAAGTCGTGATGGTCGCAAAAATACTGATCATTACAAAAAAAACACATTCGGACGCCTTCGGACCATTCGTGGATTAGTAAATCTGCCCCTTAGGGTATGAAGATTCAAATTACGTAAAGACACGTAATTCGGAATACCCTTGACCCCGAGCATTCTGGAAAATGGGTCCTTTACCTGTATATCATATTTACTTCCATAAGGTAACTTAATTATTTGCATGTATAATATCATATATGGTATATGTCATATATGTTAGCTGCATCTTTAAACATTTCTATTTGATGCGTAACGCCCGCTTTACATTGTGGCTGTATTTGAATAGCTCTGTAAATGCGGGCTTCATAAATCTGATATTCTCATTAGTTGGCTTTATACTCATTTAGAGCTTGGTAAAATAAGCTCAAATTTTCACTTTCTTTGTGAGTGACATAATTGGTAGTTAGTTATTAATCAGCCACAGAGATAGTGCTTATCTCCTGCAGAGAAGAAAAGAGAGGAATTGTCTTTTAAATAATAGCCAGTGATTTCTTTGGCAGTGTTGGAGCTGATAGTATCTGTGAGCGCAGCGCTGAAAGCTCCCATAAAGCGGATGTGTCAGGTGTCAAACGCTTCCAAAGGCCTGTAATACAGTGCACAGCTATAAAGTATTCTAGATGAGCTGGCAAAGTGCAATCTTCTCTCCGAACATTACTGTGTCGTGTGTCAGATTTGAAACAAAACAAAACTTTATGGGGTCTCTTTTTAAAAAGTTTCCTGGCAGAGAAGCCTGGGCTAGACAAGTTACTCTAACAGCATCATATTAATCAGAGGAACAAAACTCCATGAAAACAACTAAAGCTTCTTGTTCTCTGATTAAAAAATACATTGATTTATTGAAATTGAATTTCACCACAATTAAATGTTTCCTTCTGAGTGCATTTCAGGGGTATAACTGCCAAAACCTGGGCCGGGTGCAAAATTTGCCCTAGGGCACCTCCACCTCCCAACCCTACAGACATACATCTGATCACAAACTTGTACCTGACTTCCTCTGTAGTGAAGAGCGAATCTCTACCGTTTTCTCTACCATGCCTGGCAAAACATTTTGCCCCCCATCACTAATCCTCTGTTCTTGAGCTGGGGTGTCTTATGTTTGATCCCATGGGGTGCCAGACTTGGGTACAGTTGTACCCCCTGTTCCACAACAGTTATTCCAATAATTAGTGATGGGCGAAATATTTCGCCAGGCATGGATTTGCTGCGAATTTCCACGTTTCGCCATTGGCGGATTGTTTCGCGAAACAAATGAAAAAATTTGCCGCGGAAAAATTCATCGCACGTCCAAAAATTGTCGCCGGCGTCAAAAAAGAATAGTCGCGGGCGTCAAAAGAATAGCCGCGCGACAAAATAATAGCCGCGGGCGACGAAATAATAGCCGCGCGACAAAATAATAGCCGCGGCCGACAAAATAATAGCCGCGGCCGACGAAACAATAGCCGCGGCCGACGAAACAATAGCCGCGGCCGACGAAACAATAGCCGCGCGACAAAACAATAGCCGCGGCCGACGAAATAATAGCCGCGGGACGAAACAATAGCCGCGGGCGACGAAATAATAGCCGCGGGCGACTAAATAATAGCCGCGGCGACAAATTTTTTTTGTCGCACGACATTTTCGGCATTTCGCAAATTTTTCGCCATTTTGCAGATCTTTTGAAAGATTCGCACATTTTTCGGCGAAACGGAACAGATTCACTCATCACTACCAATAATACATTTGTTTATAATTTTATTAATCATTTGCCTGTGTCTAATTGTAACTTTACCCCTGGAACCATGGGCAATTGAAAATCTTCAGCCATAGTAATATATGAGCATTAGAAAAGACCCCTGTAAGTCTGTTTATTGCCTACAGGATTCTTTGTATCTGCTTTGAATCAGGATGGGGGTTTTAATACGTGATGAGCAAATTTATTCGCCGGGTATGGATTTGAGAAATTCTGCATTTTGCCATTGGTGATTTTTTGACGCAACTGCAGCAAAAATACGCCACAACAAAAAATTAGCCGAGCGAGGAAAAACTCACGGTTAGTGAGTGAATTTTTCGTCAGGCATGGATTTGCAGCGAATTTGCGCATTTTGCCAGTGGCGAATTGTTTCACAAAACTTCTGTGAAAATTCGCGCATGTAAAAAAAATTTTTTGTTGCACATCAAATTGGGCACGGTTGTGATAAAATTGGGCGTGGTCACATAAAAAAAGCACCTAAAAAAAGATGTGGGGGACAATATAAATTGCACAACAAATGCGTTTCACAAATTTTTCGCTGTTTCACAAATTTTCCAGCGTTTCACAAATTTTCTTGTCATTTTGCGGATTGTATTGTGAAGCGAAATGGGACAGATTCGCTCATCACTACTCATGGTCATGTCCAAAAAGTCACGGTTACATCAATAAAGCCTCAGTCAGAAAAAAAAGTCATGGTCATGCCAAAAAAGTTGTGTGGTAGCCGCATTTTGCATTAGTGCATTTTTACCCTAGTTTTGATGCCCGATATGATGGACACAGTGAGATGAAAGAAAACTGAAAAAAGATTCAGACTTATTTTTCGGAAGGAGTAACTACCACTATGATTAATACATTGTAGTCTTAGGGACAGAAAAGAGATCCATGTATGCTCAGAAAAGTTACCAAACAGATATTTTTTTCTTATGAAATGATTTAGTAATAATGCTGCCAGAAATTCTTTAACTTGTAAATGACCATATCCCACTGCTTCTTATTTCCCTCTATTTTTATGTCCAACACCTGGCCTGACACCCCAATGATGACATCATAAATCAGCAGGGTTAGCCACCAAAGCGGAGCAGTGTATGGCCAGCTTAAGTCCATAAATCAACTTTATCTTTATAGTTACATAGTTACATAGGGTTGAAAAAAGACCAGTGTCCATCAAGTTCAACCCATCCAAGTAAACCCAGCACACCTAACCCACACCTACCAATCTATACACTCACATACATAAACTATAAATACAACCACTAGTACTAACTGTAGATATTAGTACCACAATAGCCTTGGATATTCTGATTGTTCAAGAACTCATCTAGGCCCCTCTTATAGGCATTAACAGAGTCTGCCATTACCCCATCACTAGGAAAGGCATTCCCCAACCTCACTGCCCTCACCGTGAGGAACCCCCTACGCTGCTTCAAATGGAAGCTCTGTTCCTCTAATCTAAAGGGGGGGGCCTCTGGTGCGTTGATTGTTTTTATGGGAAATATTGTGGGTATTTTATAAAAAAACAATTTCTTTGGCTTTTTCAGTTTGGATCTTTTGATAAATGACTGGCATTAGTGGAACTGAGTTTAGTTGTGATTAAAAAAAATATAAAACCATAAAAATCTGAATGTTAATAAATCCTTCCCCCAATAGTCAGGTGACAGTTTAGCAAGTGGTGCCTATTTGTTATGCTTGCAATTGTCCAAAAATCACTGTACAATTCCATTTGATTTTCTATTTTAACTACATAATCACCTTTGTGTGCCTAGTCCAACGACTCCCCCAACTTCTCTGCTGTAGTTTAATGGAATATTTGTATAAGGTTGACTCAAAGTGGAAGTACTTGTACGTTTGCCCCACTTTTGTACAAAATCATACAGGTGTTTTATTATATGTAATAATTAGTAATAAATAATCTTTTCAAAACCATAAATCCAAAATGACATCTACATATAAACTGTATATCTATAGTAAGAGACAGAGAGAGATAGCAATGTCATTGAGTTCTGAACTGATGATTTACTGATGATTTATCTCCAGTTGTACTTGGCAATATTCTTTCTATCAGTAAACACCCAGGCTATGGCAGTAGAGATAATATGATGACCCTAAAAATGACGATTATTTAATAAAATAAATGTTATTTTTGATAATGTGTTAGCAGTGTCTTATCAAACGTTGTATATCAATTCCTCTGAGAAGCATTAATGATTAATAGATCCCCCACTTACAGGATAAGACCAAAATATTAATACTTTCTTTTATTAGGAAAGCTCAGTATCAGATTGATTTATAGCCGAAAATGTATCAGTAGTCCCCGATGCAGTTCAGCAAATGATGATTTATTGTTCTGGGTAACAGCAATTTTAATAGCAGTAAAGTTTATCACCATGACAATAGTGATGGTACAGTGGTTGTAATGATGACAATAATCCAATAAAACGAACATTACTTTTATATAAGAAAATGTTTTCATTTTAGCTATACAGGCTATCCTTTGCCATATGAATATGGATGCCCCTTTGCTAATCAAAATCAGCTACTAATGAATTTTAGAAAATATATTAGCGCTGCTTTGAGATGAATAAAACACAACACTGGTCTTTTGGATCTTTGTTGTCTGTTGTCTAAAAACCTCCGTGTTCCTAAGTCACACAGATACTATTGTACAAGCAGAGCCATCAGCCAAATGCTGTTAGAGCGTAGAGTTCACTTTGTTGATTGTTGGCGTAACATTGTCTATAGGGTTAGCAGCTTAAAAAAATGATAATCTTAGAAATTCCAAGGTTGGGTCTGGCTGAACAAAGACGTTGTGCCTTAATGATTGTATTGTACAGCGGAATACAACCATCCTTACTGTTGAACACTGACAATTCCCCATTTCACTTTTACATGGAAATAAAAACAGGATGTGCCTTGACTATAAAATAAAATGGATCTCTTCCTGCCAGTGTTCTTCAATGTGCCTTTTTACTTCCAGTCTTTTCCTTAGGCACAAGGTTAACATCAAAAACATCTATAAACTAAAGAGGGGTGGGAATGAGAGAAGTCCCAGAATAAGCCCCTTCATCTCTGATTGTGATTATAATTAGTTTTGCTTAAATGGATCCAAAAGCCACACTGCACATTTCAAAATATGATAATCCAAAAGAGTCACCAAAAGTAGCAATGTCAACTGTCTTTCAGATACTTGCTATGAAGAATGGCAGTCATAATCCACATCAATTCACAGTATTTTCCACAACATGGGTACAGA
The DNA here is from genome assembly GCF_000004195.4 of Xenopus tropicalis. NCBI lineage: Eukaryota > Metazoa > Chordata > Amphibia > Anura > Pipidae > Xenopus > Xenopus tropicalis. The sequence continues at coordinate 20,097,271 of NC_030678.2, forward strand.
AATATAGAAAAACAAAGCAATAATAGATTTTAGGACATGATCTATAGCATTTAATGTAGGTGTGCCTGTAAAAGGCCAGAGACTACCCATACTGAAGAAACTGGGACTTGTTTAGATTTGAAATCCAATTTGTTCTGTAAACGTTTTGTCTGATTCTGTGATTATCGTTTGTTAAGTCATTGTTAGTGATGAGCGAATTTTTTCGCCAGGCAGGCATGGATTCGCAGCGAATTTCCGTATTTCACCTTTGGCAAATTGTTTTGCGAAACTTCCGTGAAAATTCGCCACAAAAAAATTGTTGCATGTATTTTTTTTTGTTAAAATTGGGCGCAGTCGCGTCAGAAAAGCACGGGCAACAAAAAAAAAATAGATGCAGGTGACAAAAAAATCACGCAACAATTGCGTTTCGCAGATTTTTTGCCGTTTCGCGAATTTTATGGCGAAGCAAAACGGGACAGATTCGCTCATCACTAGTCATTGTTAATCTTATATTTGTTGCTATATTATTTAATCAAAGTGATGCTGATGCTTCCATTAACAAACTAATGGTGCAAGAACTTATGAATTCATGTATCATAACTGTGCTATTTGGGGGATAACTAGACGAAATCTACAAATCTGCTATTGATTCACATGATACAAAAGTTCATCTTTGCCCAAGATATATTTACATTTTCGATAAAACAGAAAAATCGTTGCTGAGTAGTGATGAGTGAATTTTTTCGCCAGGCATGGATTCGCAGCGAATTTCCACGCCATTGGCAAATTGTTTTGTGAAACTTTCATGGAAATTAGTCCCGGAAAAATTTGTTGCATGTCAAAAAAAAGTCATGGTCATGTCAAAATGGGCACGGGCACAGCAAAAAAAAAAAGAGTGCAACAGAAAAAGAAGCGGGTGACAAAAGAGTTGCGAGGCAAATGCGTTTCACAGATTTTTTGCTGTTTTGTGAATTTACCAGATGTTACACCAATTTTTCGTCGAAGAATAACGGGGCAGATTTGCTCATCACTATTGCTGAACTATAAGCAAAAAGTCATTGTTATATCATGTCAAGATTGGACGCCATCAGTAGCCAAAGCCTAGTTACTGTCCATTGTGAATTTAATTGGGAAAATGAAACTCAAGTCCAGTAAGTTCAATTCTTCCACAAATCCCTATATCAAGGGGAAGGCAGATGGAAAACCCCAGTGGGCCAGTTATGAAGTCAGTCTCACAATAAAATCTACAACTTCCCATGATCCCAAAGTGGCAGTTGGCTGAAACCCTGTATCATGATCATCTCCTTACTAAATACAGATTGTTTAATTGATGAACTAATGATCCATTGTCGCCTAGTTTGATAAATAATGTCATAACTTGAATAGACTTAGACATACAGTAGCTTACTAACTGCTTTGAGTTTTTTTCTTGTTATTGATTCCAGGACTGATAAAGTGGTCAGGTATCTTTCATGCTGCTGTAAATAATGCTCTGCACTTTTATATTTCCTAACTGTTGCATTTTTCATAAAGGCAATGGTTCTTCTCTTATCCTTTACATTGTTTGCTTTGCTTACTCTTGTTATCTTTCGTATTTTATATTGATCAAAGAATTGCCTTATTGTACAAGTGTAATATAGAACATCATGCCTTTCTAGTCAGGGGCAGGGAAATTTGATGTTAGACATTTCTGCCTCACTGTATGAATCTAAAGAACATAACATAATTGCATTGATAGCCAAAAATAGCTAAAATAGATAAATAGCTAAAAGACTGAAAGCTGTGTGGCAAGAACACCACTAAAGTGGACCTTTCAGCCTAAGAAATAATTCCAAATGCCTATCTATCATGTTAGTTGAGCAAACTAAACTTTACGTACACTATGGGGCACATTTATTAATCTACGAATCTGAATCCCGAATGGGAAAAAATTGCATTGGAAACGGAAATTTTGCGACTTTTTCGGCGCCGTCGCGTTTTTTCCGTATATTGCACGATTTTTTCGTCACCGTCATGACTTTATCGTATTTTGCGGGACTTTTTCATCGCCATTGCCATTTTTTCGTATTGAGCAATTGTAAATGGCGGAAAAACCATTCTGTTTTTTTTCGCGACAGCGATGAAAAAGTCGCAGAAAATATACAATGAAGTTGTAACGGCGATGAAAAAAATCGCGGGACATACAAAAAAGTTGCGACAGCGATGAAAAAGTGCAAAAATACAGATCATTACGAAAAAACGCGTTCGGACGCTTTTGGTCCGTTCGTGGATTAGTAAATCTGCCCCTATATAAATTATTTCAATAGTTGGGATCCACAATAGCAGCAAGCAGGTAGAGTCCACTTTGTTGGCTATTAATTCTTGTATCACCCCAGAATCTAGTGTACTGTATGTGCCAGAATGGGGATCATCTTGCCAATGCCCATGCACTGGCTAAGCAATTATAGATCATGAGGAGGGAAGGAGAGGAATACAGTGACATCTAGGAAGTGCTGAATGGAAAGTAAAAGGAACTCCCTGCCTTAGGCATAAAGGCAGGGCAGGTAATATAAGATTAACAGCTCACACATTTAATCTTATTTTGATTTGAAGAGGACTTTTATTATACCGCTTTTTTATGCGTGGGTGACAAGTTCCCTTGAATTGCTTACAGTAAATAAAAGCTTTGTAATGTTTGTTACAAAGATCTGTAGTTTATCTTTTAAATATTTGAGAATGTCTTGTATAATGTAGAACAGTACAGATATTTTTAAGCTGTAAAAGCAGAAGAGGCTTAAGGTTTTAAAGTTGGGAATACAGGAAAAAGATCCCTACATTGCCAAATTCAGTCCCCATGAGAGAGGATTATAACTGGGTCTATGCAGATCTGTCAGACCTCATTAAAGTACCAGTGTGGCTAGTGTATAGGCAGGTTATGGAGCCATGTAGTTTTACACAGTTCTGCATTAGGACAGTAGTGGGGTTTAAGCACAAGGAGCTTTCAGTTATCTGATGAGATGTATTTTAAGTCTATCTATTGGATATGAAAGGTGAGGCAGATTAAACTCTTTCTGGAGTGTTTCTTGTTATGTATCAAGGCTTATTTTTAAATTCAACTCCAAACAGTTGGGTGAAAGCTACAAAATACAGGGCTTAATGGAACAGGGCCTACACCCAGGGTTTCCACCTGCCCGGTATTTCACTAGCCCAATCAGTAAAGTACCAGCCAAGGTTGGGGCCAGTATTACAAATTTAAGAGCAATGTATTTGCCATTAAATATATACTTACCTGTTGTTTCGCTTCCTGATCTGTTCCGTGCTGCCCCATGAGGTTCACACATAATGGACTTGCTAAGATGGGGCCCTTGTCCTAACTCAACTGAACACCTGTGGCGTGAACTGCAAGGCCAACTTTGAACCAAGCCTGAACACCATTATCAGTCCCCAACCTCAGTAATTAACTTGTGGCTGAGTTTAAGCCAATTTATAGGCATCATAACTCTTTTGCATGGATTCGCGGCGAATTTCCGCGTTTCGCCATTGGCGGATTGTTTCACGAAACGAATGAAAAATTTTGCCGTGGAAAAATTCGCCGGCATCAAAAGAATAGCCGCACGATGAAATAATAGCTGCGGGCGACAAAAGAATAGCCATGCAACAAAATAATAGCCGTGCGACGAAATGATAGTCGCTGGCGACGAAACAATAGCCGCGCGACAAAATAATAGCCGTGGGCGACAAAAGAATAGTCGCGGGTGACAATTTTTTTTGTCGCACGACATTTTCGCCGTTTCACAAACGGAACAGATTCACTCATCACTAAACCTGACCCTTTTGGTCCTATTTCTATGACTTAGCCGGAATTGTTATTTGGCAACCCTACCTATACCTATCTTTATGTTACCAGCTACCAGTGTTTCATTTATGGGCTGTGTGAAACTGCACTTCGAGTCAGACACTAATGGGTTAATTTATCAGTTTATTGAGTTTGTGAACTTAAGAGTTTTTTTTCAACTTCAAATAACCTCACAATTTAAAAAAAAACGTATTTATTAAAAAATCAGAATATGAAAAAAACTTGATTGAATAAAATCACGTCAACAAAAACTTGAATACTTTAAATTGTGAGGTTTAAAAAAAAAAAAAAAAATTGAAAAACTTGAAAAACTCCAATTGAAGAATGGTTTGAATTTTTACTTGGACAACTCCTACAAGAACTCAGTAGCAATTAGATGCCAAAGTTCTACATTCAGGTTTTTCCAATTTTTTTGCACTTAATAAATATTGAATAGAGGTATAGGACCCATTATCCAGAATGCTTGGGACCAAGGGTATTCCGGATAAGGGGTCTTTCCGTAATTTGGATCTTCATACCTTAAGTCTCCTAAAAAACCAATAAAACATTAATTAAACCCAAAAGGATTTTTTTTGCATCCAGTAAGGATTATTTATATCTTAGTTGGGATAAAATACAAAGCACAGTTTTATTATTACAGAGAAAAAGGAAATCAATTTTAAAAATCTGAATTATTTGATTAAAATGGAGTCTATGGGAGACAGCCTTTCCGTAATTTGAAGCTTTCTGGATATCGGGTTTCCAGATAAGGGATCCCATACCTGTATTCACGTTTTTTAACCGTAATTCTAATATTGGGAGTTTCAGTGCAAAAAAAATTAGAATCATGGAAAAAATTTGAATCACCGCCCAAATGGCTGACAATTTTCCAAAAGAAAATGTTAACTTGTGCCTACTTTGGTTAATCATCTGAAAGTTGCATTACATGCTGTTTTGTAGTTGCCCATTACTATGGTGGAATCCTGGGGAAAAAAACAGCATTATGGGTAAAACTTTCTTGTATTTGAGCCCTATGATGAGTGCCCAAATAAAATATGAATTGTTGGTAAATAGCATTAGGAATTAACGATATATTGAAAATATATATTGATTAGTGATGAGCGAATCTGTTCCGTTTCGCTTCACTGAAAATTAGTGAATCTTTCAAAAGACCAGCGAAACGGCGAAAAAATTCGCAAAACGACGAAAATGTCGTGCGACAAAAAAAAAAATGTCGCCTGCGGCTATTATTTTGTCGCGCAGCTATTATTTTGTCGCCCGCGGCTATAATTTTGTCGCGTGGCTATTGTTTCGTCGCCCGCGGCTTTTATTTTGTCACCCACGGCTATTATTTTGTCGCGCGGCTATTGTTTCGTCGCCCGCGGCTATTATTTTTTCGCGCGGTTATTATTTTGTCGCCTGTGACTATTCTTTTTTGACGCCCGCGACAATTTTTGGACGTGCGGCGAAACAATCCGCCAATGGCGAAACGCGGGAATTCACCGCGAATCCATGCCTGGCGAAACTTTTCACCCATCACTAATATTGATTGTAATAATTGATAATATATATAGTTGTCAGCTAATACAGGTTTGTGCCTATGTCTGACATTCTATAACTGTTCTAGACCAGTGCCAGCTAACTGCTGATTGGTTGTCATGGGTTACAGCAGCATGTCAAACTATGCTTTTATTTCAACATAAGCCTCTTCATATATAAGTGCTCATTATGTAAGGTACTTTTTTTTATGTTTCAATCTCCGAAGAAATTGGCTCCAAAAGCTTTCAACAGTTGATAAATCTGAGCTAATGATGTTTCTGTTTATTGTAGTTATGGTGCCACGAACACTTAGTGAAAGAAAAAAGCAGACACTTTAAGTAATAGTTCTAATCCTCTCGCACATATTTCACATAGATGCTTGAATGTAAATCAATAGGCTGTAGTTCCATAAGTTATACACATTAACAGTTTATAAAACCTCTCGTCATACTGTCAAACTTGAAATTGATTTCTCTCTAATTACCTTTTATGCCTTTGGTATTTTATTACCTTTTATGTTTTATAGCCTTGAAGCTTTCCATTTCTACTTGACATCAAAAGTTCTCGGTATCAATACCTTTCCAGAGCTAAACCTTGCAAAGAATATAATCTCTCCAAACAGTTCCAATAGGCTAATTGCTGCTGGGAATTTTATATACATAAAACATAAAAGAGCAGAATTGTAAAGGGATATTTCTAAGCTTAGCCAGTAACAAACCCTGGGAAAAGGTTCAGGTACTATTCTAGTAAATTCACAAATATTCTTTTTAAGTAAATGGCTGACGGACTACATTTATTTATACGATTCTTACAATTGGTTAATTTGAGATCATTTTTCATTTTTTTTAAACTAAAATTTCCGCAACAAATTGTGATGTTTAATAATCTGAGGATGGAAACAAAGGGACTTCCTAATGCCCCAATAAGTTACACTGATCTAGAATGATTACCATTGCAGGGGCATCTTAGGTAGTAATGAGCAAATTTTTTTTCCCAGGTATAGACTGGCAGCGAATTGTTTCTCGAAAATTCCACGAAAATTTGGCGCGGTCGCCTCAAAATGGGCGCAGTTGCTTCAAAATAGGCGCAGACACATCAAAATGTCGTTCAGCGAATTTTCAGCGAAGTGTAACGGGACAGATTCGCTCATCATTAATCTTAGGGTACCAAGAAACCTTGGGCACAGTAAAACTATAAAACATAAGGAACATTTCTCTATAATTCCATTCACTGCTCTCTTTCCTTTCTCTCTTTTCTGAACCACACTTTTGGCTCACCTAATCAAATATTTACTCAGTCACACTTACTGCACATTTTCTAGAACAGGCAGCCATTTCTAAAAAGGTATTCTCCCTTCCTTTCCCTCCTTGCTTCATACTGCACATGTGTTTCATTCCCTCCCCCCCTCCCCTCTGCCAGATCCGCTTCTGATTGGCTGGTGGGCATGTGTAGCTCAGAACAGGAGACAGGATCAAGTTACACACATGCTCAGAGAATAGGAAGGCTGCCGCTGGCACCTACAGGAAGGGGAGAGAGATTTCAGTGATGTCACTGTAGGCTTCACACTGCTGTAGGCTGCCAGCACCATATCTCAGAGAAGCAAGCAGGGATCTGGGAATTTAGATATGCAGTAAGTACTTAAAAAGAATGCCTTTAGACTTACTTTTAATGTATATTAACCTTTCATTGTCCTTTAACTGCAAGAGTTTTCTTCCCTGCTCTTCTTTCTCTTTACTTCTACCCTTTTCTCCTAGCTTTTACTTTGAAATTTCAGCTTGAAATGCAGCAACAACACAAAGAGCCCGAAAGTGATCCATTGTGCATACATGCACTTTTTTTACGCTTGAATTTGCTTTACCTGCTGGTCATTGCCTGTGCATAGTCATATTTCCTTCCATATTTTCCAAATTCCCTTCAAACTTGCCTCTTGATGCTCTACGTTGCCCAAGTTGGTTTCTAAAGGACCTGCCTCAACCCCTTTTTCTGTTGCATTTATGATAACAGCCTGGATCTAGTTATTTGATCTCCTGACGTTTGGCATGGACATGCATTTTGGTACTTGCACTAGTAATATTGAAAAATCTTCCACAGCATAGAAAGTTCTCAATTTCCACTGCAATTTCCGGTTTAATTTACTCACAGCACCACCACCTACAGCTTTATCATCTACTGTCACGCCCCATTCTGACAAGCCAAAGCAACCATGAGACCATAAAAATTGTATGATGAATCGTTAGGTGGTTGGTCACTCACAGTATTTGCAAGGCAAATTCAAAGATACTACGTCTTTGAAGAACATACCCCAAATTATAATTCCCTATATTTTTACCTGAAAGGATTCTGTTTAAAATGATGAATCTTAACTAGTAATGAGTGAATCTGTCCCGTTTCGCTTCGTGGAAAAGTTGGCGAAGCAACAGGGAAAATTTGGGAAACAGAAAAATCCACAAAATAAGTTTGTCGCGTGTCTATTTTTTATGCAACAAATTTTTTCATGCCGAATTTTCTTTTGATAAACAATTTGATAAACAATTTGCCAATGGCAAAATGCGGAAATTTGCTGTGAATCCATGCCTGCCGAAAAAATTTGCTCATCACTAATCCTAACTCTTTAAAACAATGAAGGCTAGATTAGAGGCCATAGCTAGAAAGCCTCCCTCAGGAAAGAGACTGGATCAGCAAGAAGGCTAGAAGAGGCAGATCAGATCTGTAAAATTCAGCTGAGAAAATTAGAGTGAGTAAATCACAGACCTCAGTTTACAAATATCTTCTAAACCTAATATTAGGGAAATGTTGGTGCTTAAAAAAGTCACACTGTTATTAACCGAATAAGTTAATAAGTGAATTAGCAGTGTGTGAGACTCATTAAAATGTTGCAGAACCTATTGTTATTAGGGATGTAGCGAACCTAAAAAAAAAAGTTTGCGAACATGTTCGCGAGCATACGCCAAAACCCCATAAAACCCCAAAAAACTTGGTGAACCCCATAGACTTCAATGGGAAGGCGAACATTAAAAACTAGAAAAGCCATTTCTGGCCAGAAAACTGATTTTAAAGTTGTTTAAAGGGTGCCACGACCTGGACAGTGACATGCAGGAGGGGGATCAAGGGCAAAAACTTCTCTGAAAAATACTTTGTTGGCACAGCGTTGCGAAGATACGCGGCTTTTTTGCTATGTCGCGCTTAAACACCATGAAAACGGGATTTGCGGAAAAACGTCATGTGTGACTTGTGCGGCGTATTGTACAATACTTTTGCGACAATAAAAAACGCGGCGGAAAACGCGGTGCAAACCCAAACTGCGAACATTCGCTGAAAGTTCGCGAACATACGCGTTCACGAACACCCGATGTTCGCGCGAATTTGTTCGCCGGCGAACAGTTCGCTACATCTCTAATTGTTATGAATACAGAAGATCCAACAATCACCCTTCCTAGCAGAAAGCCTGAGATAAGACAATGATAGTGACACATTAACAATGTCTTCTCAAATATAGTGTAGGCTGTGAGTGCAAAATGTCCGTTTGTGCAACATGTTGTGAAAAAATATATCGCGTGATGAAGGTTCGGGTGAGCCCTATGAAAATACTAAACATGCAATATATGTTTATGGAAGCACTCACTGTACATTGAAGTTGTTTTATGATAAAACCCTGAAGCCAATTAATTATTAGGGATGCACCGAATCCAGGATTTGGTTCGGGATTTCAGCCTTTTTCAGCAGGATTCGGATTTGTCCGAATCCACACTCCTAGCCGAACTGAATCAGAATCCTTAAAATTATGTGACCTTGTGTCACACAAACACGGACAGCTTTTGACATTTATAAATATTTGGGTATTTCAGGATAGGGATGGGATACCATTTGTACAGCATTTTAAACAAATAAAATTCGATCCTTTGATGGTAAGGAAAGGCTTATTACTTGTCCTATTTCTGGGTTTTTATGATCTATGAATTCACTACAATATCTTTGTAATATTATTTCTTCTCCATTCTTGGCATCTCATTTGTCTAGAAACATCCCCACTAATTATCTGGTTGCTACAGCTACACTGCCCACTGTACAGTATGTGACACTAATAATATCACAGATGCAGGATGATAACTTTGAATTAAATAACGGTTCTTTATTCAGTGGAGATGCCTTGGCACCATGCAGTATTGAAAAGTTGCCTCCGTCTAAGTTGTATTTAAAAGGAAATTAAAGAAATATAATATAATAATTTAAACATGGAAACATTTGACAAATGCCCAAACTAATAGCAGAAGAAATTACTTGTACAAGCTTATGTCATTTAGAGATTCCATTGCTAAAAAAAAACAGTGATTTTGGAATGCCGACTATTGATGGGCAAAAAATTCACCAGGCATGGATTTGCAGTGAATTTACGCATTTCGCCATTCGCGAAATGGGGAAAATAGTGATGAGCAAATGTTTTCGCCAGCCATGGATTCGCATGAATTTCCGCATTTCGCTACTGGCGAATTCTTTCGCAAAACTTCCGTAAAAATTTGCAGTGGAAAAATTTGTCACACGCCAAAAAGAGTCGGGGTTGCATCAAATCGGGTGCGGTCGCATCAAAAAGGGCAGCAGTCGCTTCAAAATTGGGCGCAATTGCAACAAAATTGGGTGCTGTCGTGTTAAAAATGGGCTTTGCTAATTTTTTGCCATTTTACTAATTTTCTTGCCATTTTGTGAATTTTATGGCGAAGCGAAACAGGAGAGATTCGCTCATCCCTAGCGTCAAACAATACGCATGGGCAACAATACTTGTGACAATTCTTTTGATGAGAGAGACAATTGTTTTTGGCCCGAGACAATTCTTTTGATGAGAGACAATTGTTTTTGGCCCGAGACAATTCTTTTGATGAGAGACAATTGTTTTTGGCCCGAGACAATTCTTTTGGTGAGAGACAATTGTTTTTGGCCCGAGACAATTCTTTTGATGAGAGACAATTCTTTTTGGCCCGAGACAATTCTTTTGATGAGAGACAATTCTTTTTGATGCAAGAGACAATTCTTTTGCCACGGGCGAGACAATTTGACGCAGACCAATTCTTTTACCGCGGGCGCCAATTTTTGGACGTGCAGCAAATTTTGTGGCCCGTTTCGCGAAAAAAAATCCACCTATGGTGAAACGCCAAGATTCGCCGTGAATCCATGCCTGGCGAATTTTTTTCACCCATCACTACCCATAGCCCAAGAACATATGATCATTTATGAACACAAGTGCAGTATACAAAGTGCAAATTGGTACAAAATTTATACTCAGAATGCAGCATTTTTACCCCAATACCAGCGAGAGGACTAGTTGTGTCTGATGCAGTTGCAGCTTATGTATGAAAATATGCTCGATTGCCCTTGGGTTTTGATTTGACAATGTGGACGCGATAAAGCTTATAATTGAGTTGAATGTCATCTCTTCTTGGGTTTAGTGTCAAAATGAAGTCTGTGATTGGTTCTTTAGGCACAAGTGTGATGCTGCTATTGATGCAGCCATTGGGGGAACCCTGGACCTACTACCACCTTTAAGCACAACTATATGTAAGTACAAGGAGTATCTTTGCATGCAAGTAACTTCCATTTTTGCATGACCAAAACCGTGGCTGTAGTGGTAAACTTTTAGGTTAGCTGGATTCCCATGATATTGACCCTAGCTTATGTCTGTGCATTTACTATAATCAAATTATATTGTAATCTTCACTGTGATAGATACTGATGTAATTTATTTACTGCTCTGTAAAGTGCTGTAGAATATATACATGATAATAATAAAACAATATTTTATCACAGCAGTCAAACAGCGGGAACGGTATGCAATGTGGCCTGATTACTCTCATTCCTTTAGATTCACAACATTATTCTGCTAATAATATTTTGACGCTGAATTTGTAGAAATTCTCATCCAGACAATAATATTACGTTCACATTATAATTTCTGTTCTAAAAGATGTAATAGAAGATGTTTGCATTCTCTAGATGAGAAAAAATGACTTATTTTTCAAGTAAATGAAAGCTGAACATTATGTTTAGTTTTGGTTGATAAGTACTTGGCATTAATAAAATAATTAAAAAGCATTTGTAAAGCCAGAACATCTCAGTCTGCAATAAACAAAGCAATTACATAAGTGCAGGCCAGCAATAGCGCAAGTGATATGAATGTAATGCAAGCTGCTACTGTCATTTCATTCCTTTGATTTTATGTAAATGGAGGTTCTTGTCATAGTAACTTCACTACAAAAAACTATTCCTTTATTCTTCAAACCAGGACTAGGAATGATCTATGATTGTCATTATGGATGAGCAAATTGTTTCCCCCAGTATGGATTTTTGGTAAAATTTGCAGTTTTGTAGTGAAAATTGTGGGGAATTTGTATCCGAATTTTTGCTTTGCCTGGGGAAAAATGGCCCAATAACTTCAATGTACAGGGCACAATATAAAAAGGCCATTGACTCCAATGCATTTGCCACAAAGGAAAGCCCTGGAGCTATAAGCGCAGGGGCTGCATGACAAGGGATTAGTGATGATCCAGGCATGGATACGCAGCGAATTTCCGCATTTCGCCATTGGCAAATTGTTTTGCGAAACTTCAGCGGAAATTTGCTGTGGAAAAATTTGCCGTGCATCAAAAAAAGTTGTGGTCGAGTGAAATTTGGCACGGTCGCGACAAAATGGGCAAGTTTGCATCAAAAACGGCGCAGTAGTAGCAGCCACCACACCAACTCAATAAACAATACAAGTAGAAAAAAAAAAAAAGCAGTAGCATCAAAAAAAGACTCAGGCGAAAAAAAAAACAGGTATGGGATCCATTATCCAGAAACCCGTTATCCAGAAAGCTCCAAATTACGGAAAGCTTGTCTCTCATAGACTCCATTTTAATCAAATAATTTTGAATTTTAAAACTGATTTCCTTTTTCTCTGTAATAATAAAACAGTACCTTGTACTTGATCCCAACTACGATATAATTACCCCTTATTGGGGCAGAACAGCCCTATTGGGTTTATTTAATGGTTAAATGATTCCCTTTTCTCTGTAATAATAAAACAGTACCTGTACTTGATCCCAACTAAGATATAATTACCCCTTATTGGGGGCAGAACAGCCCTATTGGGTTTATTTAATGTTAAATGATTCCCATTTCTCTGTAATAATAAAACAGTACCTGTACTTGATCCCAACTAAGATATAATTACCCCTTATTGGGGCAGAACAGCCCTATTGGGTTTATTTAATGGTTAAATGATTCCTTTCTCTGTAATAATAAAACAGTGCCTGTACTTGATCCCAACTAAGATATAATTACCCCTTATTGGGGGCAAAACAGCCCTATTGGGTTTATTTAATGGTTAAATGATTCCCTTTTCTCTGTAATAATAAAACAGTACCTGTACTTGATCCCAACTAAGATATAATTACCCCTTATTGGGGGCAGAACAGCCCTATTGGGTTTATTTAATGGTTAAATGATTCCCTTTTCTCTGTAATAATAAAACAGTACCTGTACTTGATCCCAACTAAGATATAATTACCCCTTATTGGGGGCAAAACAGCCCTATTGGGTTTATTTAATGGTTAAATGATTCCCTTTTCTCTGTAATAATAAAACAGTACCTGTACTTGATCCCAACTAAGATATAAATAATCCTTATTGGGGCAGAACAATCCTATTGGGTTTAATTAATGTTTTATTGATTTTTTAGTAGACATAGGGGCTGATTTACTAACCCACGAATCCGACCCGAATTGGAAAAGTTCCGACTTGAAAACGAACATTTTGCGACTTTTTCGTATGTTTTGCGATTTTTTCGGATTCTGTACGAATTTTTCGTTACCAATACGATTTTTGCGTAAAAACGCGAGTTTTTCGTATCCATTACGAAAGTTGCGTAAAAAGTTGCGCATTTTTCGTAGCGTTAAAACTTACGCGAAAAATGCGCAACTTTTCGCGTAAGTTTTAACGCTACGCAAAATGCGCAACTTTTTACGCAACTTTCGTAATGGATAGGAAAACTCGCGTTTTTACGCAAAAATCGTATTGGATCCGAAAAATTCGTAAAGAATCCGAAAAAATCGCAAAACATACGAAAAAAATCGCAAAGTACCGATCATTACGAAAAAAACGCAATCGGACTCCATTCGACCCGTTCGTGGGTAAGTAAATCAGCCCCTTAAGGTATGGAGATTCAAATTACGGAAAGCCCCTTTATCCGGAATACCCTTGGCCCCAAGTATTCTGGATAACGGGTCCTATACCTGTATTGTACTTTATTACTGACCTGAGATATGAGCTACTGCCTCACATTTAGGTGATAATACTTATTTCATATTGACCTTCAGTGAATAGGCCCCATAGTCTTCTTGCACTACACAATTGCAGTCTCTCAATATCTTCCCATTCCCATTATTCTCCTATATCTTTATAGGAAGTTCATTTCCTATTTGCATCTTAGATGCGCTACCTGCATTATGAGGCACAAGCCTTTCTATGTCAGAGCGGCCAGACCTTGGCAAGGTTCACTTTTTATTACAATAAGTAAAATGGAAATACAATATATTCAGTAACACAGGTTAAGTGGCAAGTGTAAAAAGACACAAGACAAAGGAGACCCTGCCTCATACAGCTCACAACTTAATAGGATTGCTTACAGACACAGAGGGAAGGGAGAAAGTGAAGATATTTTCATTAAAGGAGAAGAAAAGGTAAAAACTAAGTAAGCTTTATTATAAAGGTCTATGTAAATGCAGCCAATATGCACTTATAGTTCTCTATCAAAAGAAACACATGATTTCTTGTTTCTTTTTTTGTAAACATGATGTTCCAGTGTCTGACTTCCTCTCTCAGAAACAGCCTTAATTCCCATGGCCAGAGTCTGTGCAGCTCTCCTCTCTCCCCTCTCCTGCTGCCCCTCCCACCAGAATGCTAAGAACTCCCTCCCCCTTCCCTTAGGAATGTGTGATCTCAGCTATAACTGCTAGACTGCAGGAAGGAAGCTACCTAAAATGGCAGCAGAGAAAGCTTCTAAAGCTGTTTACTCAGGTATGGTAATGGTTTCTGCAGAATAAATATAGCATTCTATGTGGCACTAATGTGGCAAATCTATTGGCAGTAAAATGCCAAAATGACTTTCCTTCTCCTTTAAGAGGGAGTAGTTACTAACATTTGTATTTAATTTTTTTTTTTTCAAGACTTGATTCTTTCACCATTTATTAGGCGTCCAAACTGCATCCAAACAGAAAGTAAAAATATGCCATCTAAAAGCTGTCGAGGTCTTGTAGAAGTCAATGACAGATTCCCTTTTTACAGTTGAAAGATTGTTCATGGCTTTATCCCGTGTTTTTGGTTCGTGTTACTGGAACTAGAAGCTTTTAGTCCAGTTTTTTCTATCACAGAACAAATAAAAAACAGTATACTCTCCCCATACACACATCTGTGTCTACATGTAAAGGTAACAGATCTAGGACACTCCTTAAATTAGCACTGAGTGGAGCTCATTAATCAACAAAGGTTGCTTTGAACAAATTTCAAGTAAAACGAGACTTTGGGTCATGAGCTGTGAGACAAGGTAACAATTATTATTTATTCATATAGAATTGTACTGTGTATAACTATTATTATTGGGGCTAGTTAAGTAGATCATCATTTTTGGGGACTATACATTTTCAGACATGAAATGAAAATCCTGACTCATTGAAGAAATAGCTGATTACCAACAAGCTGAGTACTGTAATGCTAGTACAGATTCATTCTGATAATGAGCTCTATCTATATCACTGCACTCCCATCTGTCAGACTCACTGGACCTGCATCGCACCTCCTAATGACTGACGGCACTTTCTGAAAAGATATTGAAATTCCAAAACCCGTTGATCAATTACAGCAGCGCGTCTCACCTTTAGTGATGAGCAAATTTTTTCACCAGGCATGGATTCGAAGCGAATTTCCGCATTTTGCAATTGGCGAATTGTTTTGCGAAACTTCAGTGGAAATTTGCCGTGGAAAAATTCGTCGCGCGTCAAATTGGGCGCGGTCGCGGCAAAATTTGGTCGCGGTGGCAGCAAAAATGTACGGGTGACAAAAAAAAGACGCGGGCAACAAATGCGTTTTGCGAATTTTTCTCCGTTTTGCGAATTTTTGCCAAAACGGGACAGATTCGCTCATCACTTCTCACCTTGGAGGTGAACAAGAAATAGCCATATGTGTTAGATGTGAATGTTAAAACTGTAGACTTGAAGACTAACAGAAGTGGTCACAAACCATATTTTTGGAGTAAAGAGAAATGAACATGCCAATTTAGTAGCAATAAATTATACTTATATATGAAGTGCATGCATCTAACTGTCAACTGAATAATGTTTCCAAAACATGTGTTTAGATCCAAAATGCACTGAAATGTATCAAATGAAAAAGAGTTCAAACTACTATAATACCCTGAATCCCTAAAAACAATTATAGAAGGTCAATATAACTAACAACCACTGGTAAATCAAGCAATCATATTTTGAAAGGGAAACCAAATTATTCCTTACAAATACAAGTGAATGTGATCAAGAAACGTGTATCCACTGCCATCTCAGCCATCAGGCAAAGAACATTGGCACAGGCAGGAGTTTACCAGGGCCAACAAAAAAGCAATGTTAAATACTAATTCAGACAACTGTTCTTATTTTAGGAATATTATGTTCTCTTTATGGTTATAGAAAAAACATCTGTCACACTCTGACAATATAATATCAGGCCACCGCCAGTCAGTCTGGTATTTAAACAAGACTAGAGGGAACCAGCGTTTGACAGGGGCAATAGTGACCCACCAGGGCTGCAACTTGAAGGGCCCCCCGTTGCAGTCATCAGGGCCTCCCTCACGACGTGTGCACCCCGACCCCCCCGACGTCTGTAATGATTCCGACCTTCTAGCTCCTTATCTGCAAGCAATCTTTGATGTGGTTGGCGGAGGCAGTGGAGAAAGCTAGGTCAGCAGGGGCCTTTTAGAGCCATTTTTACTGGTGTCCAGCCAGCCCAGTCTGACACTGGAGGAATAAATAAATGTTAATAAAATGTTAATAAACTGCAGGTAGTGGCAGTCACTGACTCTATTTTGGAGATAGATCCACGCACCACATCACAGGTTTGGCAAGTCCAGGCACAGGGTCAGTTTTGGCAGCAAGTGTCAGAATCTGAAAATTGGAAAATGGTTAGAGCAGGCAGCATTGGGGAGTTCCAGAGTCCAAAGGTCAATTATAAACAATCAGCAGCAGAACAAAGCAAGGCTTAAGCACAGTTCATAACAACAGATTCCTGCATGGGTACTGACAGGGTTGGACTGGGCACCGGAAAAAAAACAATTCCCGCAGGCACTCGCTTGGCCACAAATAGCTCTCCCCCATGTGCCAAAGCTATACATTATGTACGCCCTCATTGGGGAGGGGGTTAGGGTCCCGGCTGGGACCCCTAGGGGGAGTGTGGGGGCCACAGCAGAGGCCCCATAAGGGGTGTGGGGGCCCTGTGGCGGAAGCCCCCTTTCCTGAAGGAAAGTCATTTTGGCATTTTACTGCCAATAGATTTGCCACATTAGTGCCCCCTAGAACACTATATTTATTTTGCAGAAACCATTACCATACCTGAGTAAACAGCTTTAGATGCTTTCTCCGTTTGCTTAAGGTAGCAGCTGCCATTTTAATAGCTTCCTGCCTGCAGTCTAGCCATTATAGCTGAGATTACACATTCCTAAAGGAGGGGGGAGGGAGTTCTTAGCATTCTGGTGGGAGGCGGAGCAGGAGAGGGTAGAGAGAAGAGAACTGTGCAGACTCTGGCCACGGGAATTAAGGATGTTTCTGAGAGAGGAAGTCAGACACCCAAACAACATATTTACAAAAAATGAGACAAAAAATCCTGTGTTTCTTTTGACAAATGTGTTTCCATTTTGCACCATTACTGTGAGTGCTTATGGCTGTATTTACATAGACCTTTCTGATAAAGCTTACTTAGTTTTTAACCTTTCCTTCTTCTTTAAAGACAATACTAAGAGCAACATTTTAACAATCACATTTCTTCAGGGACATTTAGGGCTATTACTGAGGTAGGAAGAAGTGGTTTTAGAGGTTAGAAAATAGATTTCAATGTGTATAAATAACCACAAAATATGATAAATACAGAACTGCAAAACATCCATTGACATAAATTACATGCAAGAGTTTAAAGTACATAAATGCAATAAATAACATAATTAGGAGATAGGCCAATTTTACTTATTAATTAGGAGATGGGCCAATCATTAGCTGAATGATAGAAATAAATACAATTATTTTTTAAAGCACAGTTATCTAGTGATCCAGTCTGGTTGTTAGTCATTAAAACACTACATTACCTGAATGCGATATAAAAATACATTAGGGCTCATTGACAATGCACCACACAATGTGTGGTTCATTGAGCGCACCGTGTTTTGTAGAGTAGAGAGCCGTGGCTCCCTTTACTAATACATCCCTGACTGCATCACTGCGCTGATCATCACTGTGCGCTCCCCCCGCGAATACACGTGTTTATTCGTGTACAAAGGGGAGGGGGGCGAGGTAGCCAGACACGTTGACCTCTGCTTGCGCTCCCAGCTTTGTGAATGACACCTACAGCTATGGGACCTGTTATCCAGAACACTGGGGTCCTGGGGATTTCAGGATAAGGGGCTTTTCTGTAATTTGGAGCTCCATTAGTGATGAGCAAATTTTTTCAGCAGGCATGGATTCGCAGCGAATTTCTGCATTTCGCCATTGGCAAATTGTTTCACGAAACTTCTGTGAAAATTCACAGTAGAAAAATTTGTTGTGCGGCAAAAAAATTTGTTGCGAGTCAAATTAGGCGGGCTTGCATCAAATTGGGCACGGTTGGCAAAATTAGCCCGCGTTTCATAAAAAAAAAAACCTGGGCGACAAAAAATATGCGGGTGACCAAAAAAGACACAGACGACAAAAAAAAAATTGTGGGACAAATGCGTTTTTCGAATTTTCTTGCCATTTCGCGAATTTTATGGCAAAGTGAAAGGGGACAGATTCGTTTATCACTAATCTCCATGTTTCAAAGGAGAAGGAAAGCTAAAAATCATTGGGAGGGGGGTGCCAAATGTTAGGCACCCCCCAGTGATAGTAATCGCTTACCTTTTACTCCGGGTTGGTGCTCCTGTAAGGAGAAAACTGCACCAGCCCAGGGTAGCTGCAAAAGGGCGATCCTCTTCCAGCTAACTCATCCTACTGCACATGTGCCAGCCCTGCCATCCTGAAGATAGAAGAGAGAAGCAAAAAAAATTGCTGGCTTGAAGCAACCCAGTAAGCGATTACAATCACTAGGGGGAGCATAACATTTGGCACCCACCAGTGATTTTTACCTTTCCTTCTCCTTTGAAGAAACAGTAAAGGAACAAAAAATGAAAGTGTTGTATATGATTAAAATATAATGTACTGTTGCCCTGCACGGGTGACACTGGTGAGTTTGCTTTAGAAATGCTACTACAGTTTATATAAATACCTGCTTTGTAACCGTGGGGGCAGCCATTTAAGCTGGAAAAAAAAGGAAATACAGGTTATATGGCAGTAACAGATAAGCCCTGTAGAATACAGTGGTATTTTATCTGTTATCCACTATGCAACCTGTGCCTTTCTCCTTTTTACCAGCTTAAATGGCTGCCCCCATGGCTACACAGCAGCTTATTTATATAAAGTATAGTCAGTGTCGGACTGGCCCACCAGGATACCAGGAAAACTCCTGAGCATTTGGCCTACTTCATGGTCATTCCCTATTTCTGAATGGGAACAAAGAGGAGAAATAGATGGAAGAATAGATGCTAGCATGTAAATAAAAGAGACTTGGAGAATAAAGAGGTTGGGTGAGGAAAGGAGGAAAAATAGTTTGGAGAGTGGGCCCATGGTCTAAGGTTCTCTGGTGGGCCCCTGGGGTCCCAGTCCGACACTGTCTATAGTAGTATTTCTGAAGCAAACACACCAGTTTTACCACCTCAGGCCAACAGTAGATATTGTTTTTATTACTTTGATACGTTTTTATTCTTGCTGTTCTACTAAAAATCATTTTTAATAAGGATTAATTACTGTATATCTTAGTTGGGATCAAGTACAGGTACTGTTTTATTATTACAGAGAAAAGGGAATCATTTAACCATTAAATAAACCCAATAGGGCTGTTCTGCCCCCAATAAGGGGTAATTATATCTTAGTTGGGATCAAGTACAGGTACTGTTTTATTATTACAGAGAAAAGGAAATCATTTAACCATTAAATAAACCCAATAGGGCTGTTCTGCCCCCAATAAGGGGTAATTATATCTTAGTTGGGATCAAGTACAGGTACTGTTTTATTATTACAGAGAAAAGGGAATCATTTAACCATTAAATAAACCCAATAGGGCTGTTCTGGCCCCAATAAGGGGTAATTATATCTTAGTTGGGATCAAGTACAGGTACTGTTTTATTATTACAGAGAAAAGGGAATCATTTAACCATTAAATAAACCCAATAGGGCTGTTCTGCCCCCAATAAGGGGTAATTATATCTTAGTTGGGATCAAGTACAGGTACTGTTTTATTATTACAGAGAAAAGGGAATCATTTAACCATTAAATAAACCCAATAGGGCTGTTCTGCCCCCAATAAGGGGTAATTATATCTTAGTTGGGATCAAGTACAAGGTGCTGTTTTGTTATTACAAAAGAAAATGAAATATTTACTGAGAATTTTGTATTATTTGATTAAAATGGAGTCTATGGGAGATGACCTTCCCATAATTCAGAGCTTTCTGGATAATGGATCCCACATCTGTACTGTATATTATATAATGGGCAATTAACTGGGTCAATCACGAATGTTCATTGGAAACTGGAACAGTAGCATGATATTGCAAAGGTTTTCTCAGTACAACTGCATATAAATGCTGCTTAGTAATTGCAACATTTGTTGTTCTCATTAAACATTCAATTTTAATATCCTACCACCTACCCCTCTCTAATTGAATCAAAAATATGGTATGAATACATTCTATCATGTATTTTTTCTGTAGGGAATTAGCAGTGGGCAGACACACGCGGCAGATTATGGAATATTAAGCATTAACTGAAAGATGAAAATCTAGTGACCCGCTTTCTCCGACACACAGGGATATAATAGAATGCCTTAAGGCCATCACATAAAGCTAAAAAGAAAAGTCTTTTATTTATGCTATTTGGTACCCTGTTATTTATAGAGAGCATCCACTTCCTTTCCCTGCACAGGAGAAGCTGATCTGATCGGCCCACAGATATTCATCATGAACCAGTTGCTTGCAGGCCATTGCTATTACTCCAGTGGTGCAGTGGAAAAGGGTCGCTTATCATTTTGTCAACCGCAGATCCCTTAGAGACATGAATGCCCTGTATGTGCTCAGATACATGGACCTTAAAACCCCCTGTGGTTTTACCTACATATCTGAGTCCTCAGGGGCACTGCAACATGCAGACAATAATTTGAAATATATATGTTGTATCAATTTGTGTATGTGCTTAGTAAATTAATCATGCGTCCGAGAGCCTTACATTAAATGCACCTGGATTTTTCAAAGTGACCTTCTTTTGGGAGTTAAAGTGCCCATGCACTAATTTTTCATATAAATTAGAAGTATACATGTGACATGTCTGAGACTGCAGACATAGTAGGAATCTACATAAAAGGAGAAGAAAAGGCTAGTAAAGAGTTAATCTCAAGCTGCAGGCATACCTTCAGTTCTCTCAATAGTGCCCTTAAGTCTCCCTATACTTCACCTGTTCAGAAGATCAGAAGCCAAACAGGAAAAAAAACCGCGGAGCAGTGTAAAGAAGATTCCCATAATGCATCGCTCCTTCCCAGACTTCACGTCTTGTTACTGTAGGCGGCCTATGCGCACACAGCAGGAGCGTCTGGTTGCCATGTCGACGCAACGACGGAGAGCAATGTGACATACAGGTGGGGGGAGCAGGGGGGCAGGTGCGGTGAGCGGTTATGGCAGGAGCGGGGAGCGGCGGGAAAGTGGGGTTGGTTAGTATATCTCTTCCTGCAGCGTTGTATGGCAGATGCGAGTAGCCGACGAGCTGCGAGCGGAGGCGGGGGGGGGTGCTGCGGCGAGGATGATCTGTGACATGCTGTGGGGGGCGGTTTGTGGCAAGTGAGCGGTGAACGGAGCGGAGGACACTCTGTGACATGCTGTGGGGTGGGGGGGGCACTCGTGACATGCTGTGGGGTGGGGGGAACACTCTGTGACATGCTGTGGGGTGGGGGGGGACACTCTGTGACATGCTGTGGGGTGGGGGACACTCTGTGACATGCTGTGGGGTGGGGGGGGACACTCTGTGACATGCTGTGGGTGGGGGGGACACTCTGTGACATGCTGTGGGGTGGGGGGCACTCTGTGACATGCTGTGGGGTGGGGGGGACACTCTGTGAC
Organism: Xenopus tropicalis; assembly: GCF_000004195.4. Lineage (NCBI taxonomy): Eukaryota > Metazoa > Chordata > Amphibia > Anura > Pipidae > Xenopus > Xenopus tropicalis. Next base: position 20,119,056 of record NC_030678.2, read on the forward strand.
ATGCTGTGGGGTGGGGGGGACACTCTGTGACATGCTGTGGGGTGGGGGGACACTCTGTGACATGCTGTGGGGTGGGGGGGACCACTCTGTGACATGCTGTGGGTGGGGGGGGACACTCTGTGACATGCTGTGCGGGTGGGGGGGCACTCTGTGACATGCTGTGGGGGTGGGGGGGACACTCTGTGACATGCTGTGGGGTGGGGGGGGAACACTCTGTGACATGCTGTGGGGTGGGGGGGGCACTCTGTGACATGCTGTGGGGTGGCGGGACACTCTGTGACATGCTGTGGGGTGGGGGGGGGACACTCTGTGACATGCTGTGGGGTGGGGGGACACTCTGTGACATGCTGTGGGGTGGGGGGGACACTCTGTGACATGCTGGACAAGATGGCGGCACCGTTCACTGAAACAAGTATGTAAGTTCTAGTATGTGTATCTCTGTAAATCTTTCATTAGGCAAGCCAGGAATATAGCATTTTTACACAGCAATAGTAGTACTATTTAATAGTGTGCTTAATAGATTTTGACTTTCCTTCTCCTTTAATTATACGCTATTTCTTAAAAAAAAAAAAAAAACTCTTGAAGGATTATCATCTGTATTGAGTAATATTACTCAAATATAAACTAAATGTGATATGAATGTATTGAACTATGTATAATATACTGTTATAAGAGCTGCTGTACTTCCTGTTGATGCTTACTGGTTATTACCTTACCCCTTACCCCTCTTCCTTTCTGTATCCCCCCTTTATATCCTGATAATGAAAAATAAAGACTCACAAAAAACCACAAGTGCAATTGCATTCATTTTGATACATTGCAGTGGGTGCAAAAACAATGTATTGTGGATAAAAATCACAGCATGCTAAATCTTTCTGAAACTCTGTTGCATTTCTTTGCTCTTTGCCCTTCAACTATTTCTGAGAAGCTGTATAGTATCTGATGGATGTGACACATAGCTGAAGCCTATGGAATGTGCAGAGTAACTCTCTCATCTCTAGAAAGGTTAAATCGTTGGCTGGCCCTCTTTTATCTCTTGTGGCGTTATTCATTCCCGGCTTTGCAATCATTGCTGCCTCTCACTCTCTATAAAATAGTAGAAGGCAACATTATTTTGAAGCAGAAAGCTTTGTTAAGCCACACATCTTATATTCTTTCAGTTGTACTTCTCTGGATGATTTATACTAAAGGATTTGAAGGAATTTTTGGAAGTGGGTGTTTGAGAGAATTCTATTACGGATCCAGACAGGTTATGGCTTGAATAGACTTACTGCAATCCATGAGCCACTGTCCATCCCGCCGTTGCTAATGCCAAGGTTACCACTGCAGGCAATTGGTGCAACCAGGGTCGGACTGGGCCCCGGTGGCCCAGACCCGACCCTTGCGGTGCTCCCCCTGCCCGACAGCTCCCACCCCGATGAGTTAAATTTATGTGCTTGGGGAAGGATGTCAGTTGGGGGTACTGCGAGGGGGTTAGGTGGGGGGCTATGGGCACGGGCCCCGGTGGGCCCTTCACCCCAGAGTCCGACCCTGGATGCAGCAAACTTGCGCCTAAAGAATAACATGCATTCAATATGTCATTTTGCTGCTGACTTCCAGAAATTATGCTTCCTAATTTTTTGTGCTTACTTTGAGGCATTGGCCGCAATTGCTTTAGTTTCAACTCCCCATTGCAGCCACTGAAAATGCTGCAAAAGCATGTCCTTCAGTCAAGGAAAGCCCTGGAGCTATAAGCGTAGGGGCTGCATGACAAGGGATCTGAATAACGAGCAGCCAGATTATACTGGTTTATGTTTAGAGATTGGCAGAATCAGGCGCAACTGGGATTAGGTGAGAAGGAAAGAGTTAAGGCAGGAGTAAGCTGTCCTGGGGGCGGAGAAAGAGAGGCATGTGATGTCAGAAAAAGAAGCACTCACTTCCTTATCTTCTGAGCAAGTAGAAACATCCCACCCACCCTCCCCTGCATATTTTGCAAAATGTCAGGAGTTTCTCTTCTTTTTGTTTTCATATTATCTAATAATAACTGAATGTTTTCCTGAATGCATTGTTATATTGTGCTTTCTTTATCTTTATATGGTATGCAGTGGTAGGACCTTGCCAGAGTTCTGCACAGGTAATTATAGCAGAGGGAAAAAGGAGGTGGATTGATAGATACAGACGCTACTACTGCTTGTGCTAGGTGACAGCCTGCTTGGATTTCCTATCATCGAGACACTGCAGATCCAGGACTGGCAGCAGGGCTGCTGAACTTCTCTCATGGTTGGTAATGCAGCTCCTGCTGGTAGCAGAGTTTGGGGCCATCCACTCTGTAGGCAGAGGCAGTCTAATACTCATTCAAGTCTTCAGCGAGGAACAGCAGAGCATAGTTGTGACCTCTTATGGAATTATGGCTTTAGAATATTGCCTTGGGTTAGGCTGGCAAGGTCCTATTTATTTGATAAAATGTAAATAAATGCCGTGGCCATTTTCTCCACCTCTGTCTCCTGGTGTTTCATTAAGGTATGTAACAAGGGGGTTCAGTGGGGTGCCTCAAAGCAAAGGGTCAATTGAGGAGTCCCCTTGTCATGCCTGGGGGATTGTTGCATTCTGCACATCATATATTATTCCCAATCTGTTAATATATTGTTATAATGTACAGTGTTGTGTATACAAAGAGTGCTACATACATAACAATATACATACATACAATATAACAGAGACTGGGCACCCAGATGCTATCAAACCTACAACCCTTAAGCACAGTGGATCCTTCACTTTAGGCCAGTTATTCCTAATGGATAGCTACCACCAGCGATCAATCCATAGGATCCGATTCATTCCGATTCAACTCGAGTACGAATCCCGAATGGGAAAAATTCGGATTGGATACAATAATTTCTGAAGATCGCAAATATCACGAAAAAATGCTTATGAAAAAATCATATTAGTCACGATAATATCGTATTGGCGATCCAAAAGTCACAACATTTTCATACCAAACGATTGTAAACAGCAGCAGAACCTTTCCGAGTTTTCCGTGCAGTGTACGAAAAAGTTGCGCAAGCGCAACAAAATCGGCGAATATACGCTCGGAGCGTTTGTGTCTTAATAAATCTCCCCCTTAGTGTCTTTTTCTAACTTTTTCTATCTTTCTTTCCAAGAATGTACTTTCTGCCTAGCAACTAGGGTTATAGCACTTTTAATGGATTTCCATCCATAGGGACTGTCAACCCTATGAGTCCTTACACATGCAGACAACAGATTGATAATAGAATAATTAAAGCAAATTGTGATGTGAAAAAAGTGAGAAAGGCGCAGTGTGAGAAAATGCTCATTAATTTTAATGTATTTTTCATGACAAACGGACGTTGTCTTCAATATATTTATGCAGAAGCAAATGCTGTGTAAAAATGCCCCCTGGCTTCAATCTATTTTGTATAAAAAAAAATGGCAATTATTTTTTATGTAATTTATGTAGAAAAATAAAGCATTGCCAAAAAAAAAGTCTATTGCCTTTTGTGCAAAAAAAAAATCCACAAAAAATCCCATTGACTTGTGATTTGTGAATTTTTGCCATTTTGCTAATTTGTCTGTAGTTTTGTGAATTTTCCGGCGTAGCGAAACTGGACAAATCATCACTAGTTAAAACTAGTGATGAGCGAATTTTTTCACTAGGCATGGATTCACAGCGAGTTTCCGCATTTCGCCATTGGCGAATTGTTTCGCAAAACTTCCGTTCTGCTTAAAAAGGCGCGTCAAAAAAAGTGCAGTCACGTCAAAATTGGGTGGGCGACAAAAAAAATAGATGCAGGCGACAAAAAAGACGCGGGCGACAAAAAAGATTGCGCGACAAATGCGTTTCGCTGGGACAGATTCGCTCATCACTAGTTAAACCTTTGCAGTAAGAATAATTTCCCAGTATTTATTTTGGCAGTAGTTGCCATCTACCCGCTTTTTACCTTATCAACCTGGTTTTCGGGAGGGCTGTCCTGGTCAAAAACGTCTAAATTAGGAAAACCGTGCAGGACTTTATTAGACTGACATCGTAACCTCGTCTATTATATCTCTGCCCCGCCCCAACTTCACAAGCCCAGACAGCCAATTCCTAACTGGTCATTATATATATTGTATAACCAATTGCAAAAGACCAGCCTTGGTAGCTGGGGACTTGAGTTAAGAAATTGCCATATTGTATACCAGCATTACTTTCCCGGTCAATACAACATTCCAATCTATTCAAAAATATTCAGTAAGATTAGTTATTTTCAGATAGACTTTGGTTTTGAGAGGAGACATTTGTGTAGACAGACAGTAATCATGTCTCCAAGGAGTGGAAGGCTCACAGAAGATAGAAAATGCAATTTATTTACAATGTGTATTCATTCATTTAGTCCTTCTGCTCATTTATTTATTTTGTCATGTTATAGTAGAAAAGAAAATACGAAATAGGAGACAGTTTGATTATATCTGTGTCTATGGCCTTCTAATCTTTTTTTTTTCTTTTTTTTAATCTTGATTTATATCAAAATCAATCTTAAAGCGCCTTACAGATAAGCCTTTATACAAGCAAAATCTATTTCCTTATGTAAAGGTAAGGTTTCCAGCCACACGGTTCTGTTCATTTTGCAGATAATGGCATTTCTCCTTCAGCAGTGATTTCTGATGCAGGAAATTGCATCTTCTGTTAAGAACGAATTCCGACAGTTTATTACATGTCTATAGTTGCAGACACGCTTATTACAATGTAAGGAAATAAAACTGTGTAGTTCTCGAGACGGTTCTCCGTTATAATGCCGGCTCCATTTATGATGTCCGAAATAATTCATTTTAAAATGTCCTAATAGATCCTAATATTGACTAATATCACTGGCTTCTTTGTATTATTATTATTCTTTTGTGTATAAAGCAAGTGCTTATGCTGCGGCACTTTATGTTTAATCATTTACCTAAGTCCCTGCTCCTGTTGACCTTACCAACTAATCTCCCTGTCGCAGTCACGCTAATGCACAGGAGCCATTGAACCTGCTTATTTTTCCAGCTAAGGGAGAAAGCCAAGGTACTCAGAGAAACCAAATGCAGCAGACACCTGGGGGCCCCCCGGGGGACTCAAGTGTAAGGGCACCAAGGTGGAGTCCTGCATAGGGCCGGGTACCCAGGGCTCAGAAATATCTTTGATGTCTGAGGAGTTACAGCTTTTTGGGGGAAATAATTGAAAATGTACTGTTTTCAAATGGGTTAAACGCAGGTTTTTCAAAACAGACCCGCACACTAGTGATGGGCGAAATGTTTTGCCAGGCATGGATTCACGGTGAATTTCTGCGTTTCGCCATTGGATTGTTTCACGAAACGGATGAAAAAAATTAGTGTGGAAAAATTTGCTGCACATCCACAAATTGTTGCGGGTGTCAAAAGAATTGTCGCGATGTCAAAATAAATTGTTGCGGCGTCAAAATAAATTGTTGCGGCGTCAAAATAAATTGTCACAGCGTCAAAATAAATTGTTGCGGCGTCAAAGAATAGTTGTGGCAGCAAAATAGATAGTTGTGCGTCAAAAGAATAGTCGCGGCATCAAAATAAATAGTTGCAGCGTCAAAATATTAGTCGTGGGCGTCAAAAGAATAGTTGCGGGAGAAAATTTTTTATGCACAATATTTTCGCCGTTTCGGGACAGATTCGCTCATCACTACCAGACAGATCTCTACATTTAGGGGCATAAAAGCATGCCCGAATTGCTCATTTAAAAAGCACTTGTTTGCATGGTGCAAAGTGCAAAGAACATGGCAAATTGTGCCCATAGACCAGAACAGAACCCATGAATAAGACCCAGGACAGTGTCCTGCAAGCTAAGCAGTGTATCACAATTAAATAAAAATATAAGAATCTAATTATCTAACTCATATATATTTCAAGCTTACTTTGCATGCTGAGGGCCATACAGACTAAGCAATTAAATAAACAAAAATGTCTCCAGTACCTGGCCACTGAAGGGTCTATAGTGTTACGCTAGTTCAGCTTTGTAGATAGGCCTGGATGAGCACAAGGTGACTGAGGTGCTCTTTGCATTGACCCCTTCTGAAACCTTGAGACATCAGCATTAAAGGTATTTAGGCCATTTAGGTGTTTTTGTCCAGTAGCTCTCCAGTTTGGAATTTCACTAGCTATCTGTTTGCTAGGGTCTTGTCTACCTTAGCAACTAGGCAGGGTTTGAATGAGAAACTAAAATATGAATAGGAGACGACCTGAATAGAGAGATAAGGAATAAAAAGTAAAAAACATAATATAATTATATTATGTTTTTTACTTTTTATTTACTTTTTATTCCTTATCTCTCTATTCAGGTCGTCTCCTTGTAAGCTCACAGAGCAATCGTTTTTTGGTTGCTGGGTTCAGTGACCCCCATTTGAAAGCTGGGAAGATGTAGAAGAGGAAGGCAAATAAATTAAGAACTATGTAAAAAAATAAACAATGAAGACTGATTGCAAAGTTGCCAGAAATAGGACATTCTATAAGATGCTAAACATTAACTTTAAGGTGAACCCATTTAACATTCTGAACATTCCGGGGCTTTCTTGGCTTTTTCCTGCCAATCCTATAAAAAGAAAAAAACAATGACCATTTCTGTAAGGGCAACAAACATTGCAAAGCTCCATGTTCTGCTCTGTGCAGTGCAACTTCATATTAGGGGGCACATTTACTAAAATGCGTTTTTTTCTGGCCTTGAAACTCAATATCGTATAAATTCAAAGTAACCACGATAATTTCTTGAGTTCTAAAATCGCAATTGCGTTCCAAAAGTCACAAAATTTTCAGGCTGAAAAGTTTGTAAACGCCACGAAAACAGTTCTGGCTTTGAAGCCTTCTGTAGGACTCAATGGCATTCGACAAATCAAACCTGGCGAAAATATGATCCCGATGAAAGTGTAACTAAAGCGTTAACGAATTCCAAAATGTTTGTATTCTGTATACGATTTTTCTGTGGAAAACTTGTGGAATTTTACTGAAATTCCCGCATACATTCCGAAATATTCTATAATTTAGAAAAAATACAAATTTATCTCAAGATTGTTTAGTTAATGGGCCCCTAGGAAGGTACCATTGTGTCCCAATCTGTAAGTGGGGCTGTCTGCATTTGGAGGCGCTGCATACAGTAGAGATGGTGTCAACAGGAAGTGCGCTATTGCATCTCTTAGGGGTTGATTCACTAAAGTGTGTTAACTCGTAACACATGTTTTTTTGCATTAAAATAGACGCGCTAATTAAGTACCGATTCATCAACGTTAAGTCGCATATCGCACGTGTTAAATATCGCACTAACGCAATGAGTTCATTTTAACGCATTGCATTAATTAGCAAATAGAAATAGTACCAACGCATGATTCACAAACACATATGAAGCGTTAAACGCGCTAAATATCACATTGGTCTGTGCGAATATTTACACCTACTTGGGGCAGGCGGTACTTATAGAAAATTGCAGTTGGTGAGCTTTTGGCAACACAATATGGACTTTGCAGTTGGATTTATTCAAGTCTGTGTTGGCCCCAGAGTGATGCAGCCTCCAGTTTGCAGGGAAATGGGCATTTTCAGTACAGTAGTTTTTCAAAAGTAACTGCTACGTGCGTAATATTGAACGCTAATATGGCCTGTATGGCTAATATGGCCTGTATGCGTTTTTTTCGCACGCGGCATCAATTAGCGTGTGCTCGTGAATCAACCCCTTAGTGCGGCAGGACTTAGGCCTATACTAGTTGCAAATAAACTCAGTAGTATCTAAGGTGGTGCAAGTGCAGATTTATTTCAGGCAATCCTGTATAACATTATCAGGCAGTCCATAGAGTATGCCAGACATAATGAACAATGTGAATTTAAAATCCCTAAATAAATACATGTAGCCCACTAAAGTATCAACTGTGCACTTAAATGACCATCAGCAACACAGCAATTCTGTTACACTGAACTATTACACATACACTGTGAGGGAAATGTGCACAGATCTCTGCTGTTGGCTCTCAGTTTCTCTTACTGTGCTTAAGCTGCCCCTTAACCTCCCAGATGAAAATGAGTTACTCAGGATGCATAACGGATGCTAATCTCCATCCTATACCCCCAGGTTGTAAAGCATCTCTTTTAAACAACTATTTTGTTGTGTTGAAGCACAGCAGCTGTTACTGAGCAATAAAATTCCATCAGCTGTACAATTCTGCCACGCACACTAAGGATAATGAGAACTGCCGTGGCACAACTCCTACAGTGCAGCCTACTGCTGCTCCGAGCTCCCTTATTGTGCCTTTCTCCTGAGAAACTCAAATGAGTCCCAGTGTTTAAATCTCTAAAAATCTTCTTATAAAATCCCTCTTGAGCTCATGACAGCTAAAAGCAGGAGGAGACTGAAAATAAAGAGCAAAGGAAGGTAAGCTTTGGGCCTAGTCATGTTCCACTCGCCTGCCTTTAATTGGGCTAAATTTGTGGCTTTGATTTCCCACAACAGCTCACTGTGGATAGAGCAAAGATTACATGCACACCTCTTAGACTCAGGTAGAGCCTCGGCGCTAGTATGGAGGATGCTGAGTGCATTGGCTATATTAGAGAATGGAGGACACCTGACACTGCAGAACTTTACTGGAACTAGTATTTATTACTGTGTTGCACTTGTCTAGTTTTGACCCAGACAGCCCGGTTTTCGGATTGCTGTACAGGTCTAAACCACCTCCCCAGTTTCCCCAATTTGGAAAACCAGACAGGACTCTTTCAGATTGAGGTGGTGATCACCCGATCGTCACATCATAAACCCACCTCTTGACATCATAGCCCCGCCCATGTGAAGGCACTGTCCTGCCCAGTGATGTCACACCCTACTCCCCCGCCCGGGGTAAGCCACAGCAAAAGGTGGCAACCATAGTTAGACTAGGGGGCACAATCATTCAACGGCGGGAAAACCTTTCCGACTTTGATCTTTCTGTGCATGATTTTGGAAGTCTCCCATAGGGCTCAATGACACTCTGTAGCTCCAACCTGGCCCAAGGAAAGCCTCCCATAGGGCTCAATGGCACTCTGCAGCTCCAACCCGGCCCAAGGAAAGCCTCCCATAGGGCTCAATGGCACTCTGCAGCTCCAACCCGGCCCAAGGAAAGTCTCCCATAGGGCTCAATGGCACTCTGCAGCTCCAACCCGGCCCAAGGAAAGCCTCCCATAGGGCTCAATGGCACTCTGCAGCTCCAACCCGGCCCAAGGAAAGCCTCCCATAGGGCTCAATGGCACTCTGCAGCTCCAACCCGGCCCAAGGAAAGTCTCCCATAGGGCTCAATGGCACTCTGCAGCTCCAACACGGCCCAAGGAAAGTCTCCCATAGGGCTCAATGGCACTCTGCAGCTCCAACCCGGCCCAAGGAAAGTCTCCCATAGGGCTCAATGGCACTCTGCAGCTCCAACCCGGCCCAAGGAAAGTCTCCCATAGGGCTCAATGGCACTCTGCAGCTCCAACACGGCCCAAGGAAAGTCTCCCATAGGGCTCAATGGCACTCTGCAGCTCCAACCCGGCCCAAGGAAAGCCTCCCATAGGGCTCAATGGCACTCTGCAGCTCCAACCCGGCCCAAGGAAAGCCTCCCATAGGGCTCAATGGCACTCTGCAGCTCCAACCCGGCCCAAGGAAAGCCTCCCATAGGGCTCAATGGCACTCTGCAGCTCCAACCCGGCCCAAGGAAAGTCTCCCATAGGGCTCAATGGCACTCTGCAGCTCCAACCCGGCCCAAGGAAAGTCTCCCATAGGGCTCAATGGCACTCTGCAGCTCCAACCTTGCCCAAGAAAAATCTCCCATAGGGCTCAATGGCACTCTGCAGCTCCAACCCGGCCCAAGGAAAGTCTCCCATAGGGCTCAATGGCACTCTGCAGCTCCAACCCGGCCCAAGGAAAGTCTCCCATAGGGCTCAATGGCACTCTGCAGCTCCAACCCGGCCCAAGGAAAATCTCCCATAGGGCTCAATGGCACTCTGCAGCTCCAGCCCGGCCCAAGGAATGTCTCCCATAGGGCTCAATGGCACTCTGCAGCTCCAACCTGGCCCAAGGAAAGTCACGATACCGAAGCTTGAATGAATCCAAAACTTTCGTACTCGGCGCGACAATATGATTTTGTCGCACAAATTTTGTTGCAAAGTACGAAGGTACGAAAAAGTCGCATTCGGAGCGTTCGTACATTAATAAATGTGCCCCTACATGTGTCAGGCAAAGCCCTTTCGCATCTGCAGTGCCAGGTGTCCTCCATTTTCTAATATAAAACTCATGCATCATAGTGCTACAACAGGAGCACAGGAGCAACAGCCAGGTCAAAGGGGTTGGCTGAACTGGAAAGCTGGAGTTTGAAAGAGTTTGCATTGGAATGTAAAGTTTTTTTCGCTCTAATTAAATTAATATATTGGATTCAATGGTTCTTGTATAAGTAGCAACATCCATGTAAGGTTCAACTCCTTATTGTTTGCACTTTGTACCATACCCACCCTTCTCCCCAATAAATGAAAACTGGTCTTTTGTGGGTGAATGGTACATTTGTTTGCTTTGAGTTGTTGTGCTGAGCAATTTGGCATACAAGCACATGTAGTTATGTATTTAATGTGTACCATACTTGAGATAGCCAAGCGTCCCTTTGTTTTGAACCTGGTACATTCAAGAGATTCTGCCATGATGTTTATGGTGTAGTTTTTATTACTAAATTACACTGTGTATATTACAAATAATTTGTTCTGCTATTTTAAATGATATTCTTGAACCAAAAAATGTATTTTTTAGCTGTAATAGTCGTCTGTAGGCAGAAAAAAATTAGAAATTTAGAAAAAGCCAGCTCTACACATTAGAACTAATTTTAGACAAGCTATTGTTCATTGGAACTGGAGGAGTCATGAATTAGATAAGCTACAGTAGACTTGGATTTTTACTTTTGAGTGCTGTTATCATATGTACCATTAGGTGGGGCAAGGCAACATTTCTAGCAATGCAGGTGTCAGAGAGTTGCTATTTTTCTACCTTCCCTTGCTACCTTGCTGATAGGCTCCTGGGGTGGGGGGGGGGGGGGGGGGGGGGAGAACAGAGGGTCAATATCTCCAACTTGCAGTGCAGCAATAAAGAGTGACTGAAGTTTATCAGAGCACAAGTCACATGGCTGTGGCACCCTGGGAAATGAAGAAAATGGCTAGCCCCACATCACATTTTAAAATTAAATATAAAAAATCTGTTTGTTTTTTTAAAAAGGGATTTCAATGCAAGATTCTGCCGGAAGAGCACAATTAACTGATGCGTTTTGTAAAAAAAAACATGTTTTCTGTGGCAGAATATCTTTAAGATTCCCAGTTCTTTTACATATTTGATCTCTGGTCCATCTTGTTGCCCTTTAGCTTTTCAATATATGACTTAGGCGCACCTTAATTGTCACTTAGTTTTATTCACAAGCCTCTTAAGTTTAGTGACGCTGTGTCTGGTGTCACCAAGTTTATTATGGTGATACAGGCTCGGGTGGGCTGGAGTCTAATAGATGCACCGGGTGCTGAAACTATTTGGCCAAGTTTGGGGCATCCCAAACAACCTACACATGTTTTCCTCTCTATATAAATAAAAAATATATATATATTTTATTAACCACACAGGTGGCCATATAGGATTTAATATTAATAAATTAATAAAGGATTATTAATGTACTGTATAAAGCTTAGAGGAGAAGGAAAGGCATTATTTTGGCAATAGATTAGTCACAATAGTGCAAGCTAGAACTCTAGATTTATTCTGCAGAATGCTTTACCATACCTGAGTAAACAGTCATAGAAACTTCCTCTGTTTGTTTAAGATAGCAGATACCATCTTCACTTCACTTCTGTACCTGCACACTGCTCCTGGAATAGATCTAAGCTCAGATTACAAATCAGAGAGGGTAGGGGGTAAGAGGAGAGATGGGAGGGGGAGGGGGAGGAGGAGGAGAAGGGAGGGGGAGAAAGGAGAAAACTGAGCAGACTTGTGCCGTGCCCTGAAGGATTTTTTTTGAAAGCAGGAAGTCTGACACAGAAGATCATGTATACAAAATAAAATGAAATAAATGTGATGTTTCTTTTCACTGAGGATTTAGAGAAGCAGTTTTGTAAGTGCTTATGGCTGTATTTACATAGACTTTTATGATAAGTTTACTTAATTTGTACCTTTCCTTCTCCTTTAACTAAAGTCCTGTTTGTAATGGACATGTGTTTTGAAAATACTTCCAGGGTATTGGTGTGCAAGATAGCAATTCGGATTCGAATTCGTAGGTTAGTAAATGTGCCCCTTAGTGTATATTATTATATAATCCCTTTTAGAGTTGTGGCACTTTTTGTCATTCCCGCTTAATTTTATCCAGTGCAGCCAACAAAAAATCTGAAAATAACTTTCAATTGGTGGCAGTGTGAATTACCAGCTGTTTAATCGAGCAACAGCTGGAAATTGCCTTTTCCTGCACTTTATGGTTGCTATGTGATTCATGTTTTATACTGGCAGTGATTCACACTCAGAGGAAAGGTTTTTTCTGCCTCTATGTTGGCCTGTTGGCCGCACTGTAGAAGAATAAGCACAAGTGACAAAATGTACAGTGTCAAATCAAAACCAAATTTTGAATACAGGTGTGGTACTTACTGTGCAGATTGCTTGGGACCTTTTCAGATAAGAGATTTTTCCATAACTTAGATTTCCACACTTTAACAGGGTTATGTAATAAACCACACTAAGTTTGCCCAGGTACAGCAACCAATCAGCAGGTAGCATTTAGCAGTCTTTTTAAAGAGAGACAGGCTGGCACAAATCCGGACTCAAAGTAAAAATATGTTGCTTAAAATTACTAATTTATTAAGAACTTAATACATTCTTATTCAAAGTACATATAAGCCCTGTGCTTTTCGTGCCCCATGTGGGCACTTAATCAAAGGCCTATGATTACGTGCCCACATGGGGCACCAAATGCTTAGGGCTCATATGTACTTTGAATAAGAATGTATTAAGTTCTTAATAAATTAGTAATTTTAAGCAACATATTTCTACTTTTAGTTCTGATTTGTGCCAGCCTGTGTATCATTTACTAGTCACATTGGTTGCTATAGGTTACTGCTGCTAGGTTACTGCTACTGGGCAAACTTAGTTACTTATATTACATGGGGGGTAAAAAATCATTTAAACCTGACATAAATCCATTAGGGTTGTTTTTCCTTCAATAAAGGGAAATTATATCTTAGTTGGGATCAAGTACAGGTACTGTTTTATTATTACAGAGAAAATGGAATCATTTAACCATTAAATAAACCCAATAGGGCTGTTCTGCCCCCAATAAGGGGTAATTATATCTTAGTTGGGATCAAGTACAGGTACTGTTTTATTATTACAGAGAAAAGGGAATCATTTAACCATTAAATAAACCCAATAGGGCTGTTCTGCCCCCAATAAGGGGTAATTATATCTTAGTTGGGATCAAGTACAGGTACTGTTTTATTATTACAGAGAAAAGGGAATCATTTAACCATTAAATAAACCCAATAGGGCTGTTCTGCCCCCAATAAGGGGTAATTATATCTTAGTTGGGATCAAGTACAGGTACTGTTTTATTATTACAGAGAAAAGGGAATCATTTAACCATTAAATAAACCCAATAGGGCTGTTCTGCCCCCAATAAGGGGTAATTATATCTTAGTTGGGATCAAGTACAGGTACTGTTTTATTATTACAGAGAAAAGGGAATCATTTAACCATTAAATAAACCCAATAGGGCTGTTCTGCCCCCAATAAGGGGTAATTATATCTTAGTTGGGATCAAGTACAGGTACTGTTTTATTATTACAGAGAAAAGGGAATCATTTAACCATTAAATAAACCCAATAGGGCTGTTCTGCCCCCAATAAGGGGTAATTATATCTTAGTTGGGATCATGTACAGGTACTGTTTTATTATTGCAGAGAAAAAGACATTCATTTTAAAAGTGATTTTTTGGGAGGATTCTATGGGAGATGGCCTTTCTGTATTTCGGAACGTTCTGGATAACAGGTTTCAAGATAATGGGTTGCATACCTGTATCCCTAAATTTACGTTGTTAACTCAACCTTTTTAAAATGTCAATCAATTGAAAAAAAAAATAATTTTCACCAAAAATGTGCCAACTAAAACCTAGCAAGCTTCTACCGAAGTTAATGACAGGTGTATTAATATTCAAGCTGTTTTATTATCCAAAATGAATGGAATTATGTGATTTTCTAGTTCTTCATGAATATTTCGGTGGTCAAGAAGAAAAATGAAGTCCGCAAAAAAAAATCTAATCAAGTTTAAGATTTAAAAAATTGATATATAGGCATCCCCAGCCGAGATGTAGATTCACATTCCTAATGAATGGGTGCGTAAAGCAGAATATTATAGCGCAACACCATAAATGTAAAGTATGTGTTTAGTTGTTATTGTGTATGCATTGCCATCAAGCTGAATAAATATGAGCTTCCACACAGTCATTTGATTCATCTTTAAAATTGCATTATGACACAGGAATGTTCCTGATTTTATGATGGCCATAAACAATAAAATGTAAGCCTTATTGAATGTGGAACAATATATTCAAATCACCATGCTTGATAATGATACAAAATCAATTAACTGTGCACGCAATGCAGAATGATGTTGTGTTTAAAGTGACAAATTGTGGAGACTTTAGCCTTCTAACCATGTAAGATAAATGACTCAATTTAATTAATAATTAAATCTTTTTTTTTTTTCCCCTAAATGACCTTTTGTAATGCTACTACAACAGAATTTGTAAGTCAGAAAACGAGTGTATTGACTTTCTCTCGCTAACGTTTCCAAAACCCTCCCAAGGGAGCAGCTTCTAGAGGGGAGCCATTTCAGAGACTGCTCGGTTGGAGTAAAATTCAGTTAGTCATAATGCCTTTGCATTGAAAGTACCTAAAAATCACAAAAAGATACCAAAAAAAAAGTAATTGCCCATAAAGCATCATAGATAAGTCTATGATGTTTATTGCAGTTATAATAATTATTTTACAGTACGCAGATATAAACAAAAACAAAGTTGGAGCTTTGTACAAGATGAGGCTGTGTCCAATTTTATTGCAGCTAAAAACGTGACTGTGAATATTCTGTTTTTTTCTTACAAATCGGCCTCTCACCCCCATATGTAATAAAAGGCACTACCTTCCCCCCGGTAGCAGTAACCCATAGCAACCAACAAGATGTTTGCTTTTAAACAGATGACCAGTAAATTCTAACTCCAGATTGGTTGCTATGGGCTCATGCTCCTGGGCAAACCTAGTGTCTTTTATAACATAAACCCATAGATATTTGCTACTTTAAGGGGCCAATTCACTAAGGTAAGAATCCGAATCACAAAATCTGATCATTTCTGATGATCGAAAAAATGTCATTCTTTTCCTGGTCGTACGAGATTGGAACGTTCCGAAATTTTCGTATTGAAACGATTGTTTACATATAGCAATCCGATAGTCATGAAATTTTTGCATACCAATGATCGTAAACGGTGCAAAACCATTTCTGACTTTGACACTTCAGTGCATGATGTGTGATGCTTTCCAAGGCACTCAATGGCACTCTGCAGCTCCAACCCGGCCCAAGGAAAGTCTCCCATAGGGCTCAATGGCACTCTGCAGCTCCAACCTGGCCCAAGGAAAGCCTCCCATAGGGCTCAATGGCACTCTGCAGCTCCAACCCGGCCCAAGGAAAGTCTCCCATAGGGCTCAATGGCACTCTGCAGCTCCAACCCGGCCCAAGGAAAGTCTCCCATAGGGCTCAATGGCACTCTGCAGCTCCAACCCGGCCCAAGGAAAGTCTCCCATAGGCTCAATGGCGCTCTGCAGCTCCAACCCGGCCCAAGGAAAGTCTCCCATAGGGCTCAATGGCACTCTGCAGCTCCAACCCCGCCCAAGGAACAGGCTCTCCATAGGGCTCAATGGCACTCTGCAGCTCCAACCGGCCCAAGGAAAGTCTCCCATAGGGCTCAATGGCACTCTGCAGCTCCAACCCGGCCCAAGGAAAGTCTCCCATAGGGCTCAATGGCACTCTGCAGCTCCAACCCGGCCCAAGGAAAGTCTCCCATAGGGCTCAATGGCACTCTGCAGCTCCAACCAGGCCCAAGGAAAGTCTCCCATAGGGCTCAATGGCTCTCGGCAGCTCCAACCCGGCCAAGGAAAGTCTCCCATAGGGCTCAATGGCACTCTGCAGCTCCAACCCGGCCCAAGGAAAGTCTAGGGCTCAATGGCACTCTGCAGCTCCAACCCGGCTCCCATAGGGCTCAATGGCACTCTGCAGCTCCAACCCGGCCCAAGGAAAGTCTCCCATAGGGCTCAATGGCACTCTGCAGCTCCAACCCGGCCCAAGGAAAGCCTCCCATAGGGCTCAATGGCACTCTGCAGCTCCAACCCGGCCCAAGGAAAGCCTCCCATAGGGCTGAATGGCACTCTGCAGCTCCAACCCGGCCCAAGGAAAGTCTCCCATAGGGCTCAATGGCACTCTGCAGCTCCAACCCGGCCCAAGGAAAGCCTCCCATAGGGCTCAATGGCACTCTGCAGCTCCAACCCGGCCCAAGGAAAATCTCCCATAGGGCTGAATGGCACTCTGCAGCTCCAACCCGGCCCAAGGAAAGCCTCCCATAGGGCTCAATGGCACTCTGCAGCTCCAACCCGGCCCAAGGAAAGTCTCCCATAGGGCTCAATGGCACTCTGCAGCTCCAACCCGGCCCAAGGAAAGTCTCCCATAGGGCTCAATGGCACTCTGCAGCTCCAACCCGGCCCAAGGAAAGTCTCCCATAGGGCCCAATGGCACTCTGCAGCTCCAACCCGGCCCAAGGAAAGTCTCCCATAGGGCCCAATGGCACTCTGCAGCTCCAACCCGGCCCAAGGAAAGTCACCCATAGGGCTCAATGGCACTCTGCAGCTCCAACCTGGCCCAAGGAAAGTCTCCCATAGGGCTCAATGGCACTCTGCAGCTCCAACCCGGCCCAAGGAAAGTCTCCCATAGGGCTCAATGGCACTCTGCAGCTCCAACCCGGCCCAAGGAAAGTCTCCCATAGGGCTCAATGGCACTCTGCAGCTCCAACCCGGCCCAAGGAAAGTCTCCCATAGGGCTCAATGGCACTCTGCAGCTCCAACCCGGCCCAAGGAAAGTCACCCATAGGGCTCAATGGCACTCTGCAGCTCCAACCCGGCCCAAGGAAAGTCACCATACTGAAGTTTGAATGAATTCCGAAACATTTGTACTCATTGCAACAAATGCGATTTTCTTGCGCAAAATGTCACACAATTTTTGCTAAGTATGAAAAAGTCACGGAAATTAACGAAAAAATCGCAGAAAATGTGCACAGTTCTAAAACTTAGGGAAAAAAAAACGTTTTTTTTTGTATTCGGACTCAATCGTACTTTAATGAATAGGCCCCTAAATGTAGCAGAGCAAAATCATTATTGTTCAATTGAAAGGTTTAAATTGAGGTGGATATATATTTAAAAAACATATATAAAACATAATCGTTTCAGCGGAAACTTTTATTTGGTACAAGTATGCCAATAAAGCATGCAGAAAGCAACTAGATAAACTAATACAGAGAATGAAAAGGGTACTGTAGAGAAGAGTAAAATAAACCCCAAATGATTTTCTTAAAAATGTAAATTGCAAAAAAAAAATGAAGGAACAAGGCTGTAGGACCCTAAAGGTGGCCACACACGTGGCGATCTGACGATGTTTCGTGCGACCATCGGTCACACAAAACATCGTCAGATCCGCCACACACCGTCAGGGCTGAAACAGCAGATAAGGAGGTAGAAACAATAGGATTTCTACCTCCTTCTGCCGATTCAGCGCTGAAGGGAGATTTTGGTCAGGCGCCTTCTATGGCGCCCGATCAAAATTTTCAAACTGGTCCGATCGGCGAGTCGGCCGATATCAGCACCTTCCTGCGATATCGGTCGACTCGCCGACATGCCATACACGCACTGAATATCGTACGAAACGAGGTTTCGTACGATAGTATCGGTGCATGTATAGCCAGCTTTAGGCTGAAGACACACTGGGCTACTAGTAGCAGCTACTTGTCACAGCTACTAAACTCCAGAAAATCCCATGCCATAGACAATACTGAGAA